>NC_083836.1:2872000-2909773 GCF_015708825.2 Lethenteron reissneri
TCCCCTCCTCGTGCTGTGTTTTGATTTGAATTGACGTTCTGGGCCATTGTGGGGTCGACAGTGATGATGTCTTCATCCTCAGAGTTGTGGTCACTTCCACTGCTGGATGAAGGCCCACCCCTCCTTCCCTCCCGCTCCCTCCCCCCTCCCTCCCGTGTCTCCGTCTCCCTGGTGGTGGGGGATGTCCTCCCCCTCCCCCGCGTCCCCTCCTTCGACTGCCGCTCCGTGCTGAGTCTCGACCATCGGCCCCCGCCGTCCCCCCCTGGGCGTGACGCCTCCTGCCCAAGCCCCACCACTCACTCCGCTTCGCAGTCTGCACGATGCCTCCTCCTCTACCCCCCAGCGTGTGATCATCACCACCATGGTCTATCCACTGCTGGATGGAGATCGATGTGGTGATGATGATGGTGATGTCTCTACCCCTTGTGTGTGTACTCTAATCCGCGTGCTAATCTCTCTCTCTCTGCCTCTCGGCGCAAATTCGCTTGCACCTGGCAAATCCGTGCGACCCGAACGCCTCGTTTACAGGAGCGTCCGTGAGCGGTCACGTGATGGCCACAACACAATGCAAAGCTCCCCCGTGTAGCCCGAGCAGACTGATGGGGCAAGTGCTGTTTGGGAGCAGCACCTCTGAATGTGCGGCCTGGCACGCGAGGGAGATGGAGTTGGCCAGCATTATATCCGGGCCGCCTTTGTCTCCCGATGTTTCTCCACGCCGCAAACCCAAGGAACTCGTTCGAGGCCCAATCTGGTTGGGCGAGAGACCCCAGCGCCCCGTTCCCGAGGTCGTCGTCATCGTCGCAAGTGCGCCCAACCGCTGCGCCACCGCTCCCCCCCACCCCCACCCCCCCCCTACAACACCCACACGCAGTTTCTCACTCTCCCTCGCACAGCGTGGAGTCGCGGCCAGGCTCGTAAATCTCGAAGACAAAACCCCCCAAAAATAGCGCCTCTTCTTGTGCACCTCCCTTCCTCCTCATCCTCGCTCCCCCCTCGCCTCCATCCTCCTCGTTCTCCCCTCACCTCGTCGTCCCACCACCTCGATCTCCCCTCTCCTCCTCCTCTTCCTCCTCCTCAACCCTCTCCACCTCTCCCACTCATCCTCCACTTCTCTCCCCTCTCCTCTCTCGCCCCCTCTCTCATCGTCACCCACCACCTCGACCTCCCCTCTCCTCCTCGTGCTCCTCCTCAACCCCCTCCACCTCTCCCACTCATCCTCATTTTCTCTCCCCTCTCCTCTTCGTCTTCCTCCTCAACCCCCTCCACCTCTCCTACTCATCCTCATCATCTCTCCCCTCTCCTCTCTCGCCCCTCTCTCATCGTCACCCACCACCTCGACCTCCCCTCTCCCCCTCGTCTTCCTCCTCTGCTCCCCTCTGCTCCCTCCTCTTCCTCCTCCTCTGCCCGTCTCTCCCCGCTGGCGCCCACTGAACAGTCGCTTGATTGATATTAGGACCGTGAGAGACAAAGACGTAAATCCGCTAAAATAATCGCAATTGGATTCATTACAAGGCGAGGCCGTTGGGCAAAGAGAATCTCATTAAAGGCGGGACGCCGCCGCCGCCACCGTAACCACTACCACTACGACAACCGCCCACCACCAATGCAACCACTACCACAACCACCACCACTACCGCCACCACCACCACCACTACCACAACCACCACCACCACTACCACAACCAACACCACCACCACCGTAAGCACTACCACAACCACCACTACCACAACCACCACCACCGCAACCACTACCGCCACCACAACCACCACAACCACCACTACCACAACCACTACCGCCACCACCATCACCACCGCAACCACTACCACAACCACTACCGCCACTACCACCACCACCGCAACCACTACCACAACCACTACCGCCACTACCACCACCACCGCAACCACTACCACAACCACTGCCGCCACTACCACCACCGCAACCACTACCACAACCACTACCACCACCACCACCGCAACCACTACCACAACCACTACCACCGCAACCACTACCACAACCACTACCGCCACTACCACCACCACCGCAACCACTACCACAACCACTACCGCCACCACCACCACCGCAACCACTACCACAACCACTGCCGCCACTACCACCACCACCGCAACCACTACCACAACCACTACCACCACCACCACCGCAACCACTACCACAACCACTACCGCCACTACCACCACCACCGCAACCACTACCACAACCACTACCGCCACTACCACCACCACCGCAACCACTACCACAACCACTACCACCACCACCACCACCGCCACCACCGCCACCACCACCGCAACTACTATCACAACCACTACCGCCACTACCAGCACTACCACCACCACCACAACCACTACCGCCACCACCGCTACCACCACCGCAACCACTATTACAACCACTACCGACACCACCACCACCAATGCAACCACTACCACAACCACTACCGAGACCACTACCGCCACCACCACCGCCACCACCACCGCAACTACTATCACAACCACTACCGCCACTACCAGCACAACCACCACCACCGCAACCACTACCACAACCACTACCGCCACCACCGCTACCACCACTGAAACCACTACCACAACCACAACCAACACCACCACCACCGTAACCACTACCACAACCACTACCACCACTACCGCCACCACCACCACCATAGCGACCACCACCGCCACCACAACCACCACCACTACCGCCACCACAACCACCACCACCACCACAACCACCACCACCACCGCCAGTACACCTCGCGAGTTGTCCACCACCTCCGTGCTCCTCCACCGCATCTCGATTCGGTCTCCGCGTCTTCATACTTCACGTCCTCGCGTCTCTCCGCGTCTCCCCTCCGTGCCCGGTCCGTCCCCAGGATCCAGGCGACCCCCCCCCCCCCCCCCCACCGAGCCCCCCCAAGGCCCCCCCCCCCCCACCGAGTCGCTCACCGCTCCCCCACGGCACCACAGGCGACCAAATGTCCCGTGCCCAGCAAGCCGCTCTTCGTGACAACAGACGAGGTAGTGACGCCACCACCTCGCCAGGGTGGACACGAGGAGTTCCACGGATTCATCCTCACGCAAGGATGGCTGCCTCTGTCTCTTGGACGGCACCTGGAGTCCACCCGACCCCCCCATTCCGTCTCGCACCGACTACGATGCCGAACGGAGGTTTCATTCCGGACCCAGGTCTCCCATCGCCTCTTCATGCCACCCCCATCCCGCCTCTACACCTCCACCACCACCCCCTCCACCACCACCACCACCTCCTCCCCCTCCACCACCTCCACCACCTCCCCCTCCACCACCACCTCCTCCACCACCACCTCCCCCTCCACCACCACCTCCCCCTCTACCACCACCACCACCTCCTCCCCCTCCACCACCACCACCACCTCCTCCTCCTCCAAAAGCCGCAGCCGTCAAGCAGACTTCATTACATCAATTACCAGATTTACAGCATCATCTTGAAAACTTTAATTATTGCCAAGCCCTCGCTTCTGACTCAACAGGGGGTGGGTGGCGAGAGAAGGAGGAGGTGGTGGTAGGGGGGGTATAGGGGGTCTGATGGGGGGTGAGGGGTGGGTGGGTGAGGGGTGGGTGGGTGAGGGGTGGTGGTTGGTGAGAGACACAGAGAGGGAAGGGAGAGTTTGGAGGTGGGTTTTGTTTGTTTTCTTACCGTGAGCGAGTAAACTACGCTCGAATTTTGTTGAGGCTCCAGAGAATATTAAAACTAAACTATTTTTTCCCCATACTTTTGAGCTAACGTATATCAATTTAGTTTTTTTTTTCTGAAGCGACCTGGGCTATCGCAAATGATCGCTCGACGAAATGGGCTTTTTATTAACATCGCGTGAAAGTGCACAGCTGTTGCCAAACACTCGGTGACGTTGATTCTGAACGTGAAGGTTAAAAACGACAAAATCCATACTGCCGCCAGCCACGGAGAGAGAGAGAGAGACACGCAAACTTCAAATACACAGCAGCATGCGTCAGAGTCGGGATCGCACCCACGACCTCCTGTACACCAGGCGAGACAGTTAACATCCAGGAGCGGATAGGTAATGGAAGCCATAATAGAGTTTATTTTGGTTAGATCGCGTAAGTATATAAATGTGTCGTTAAACCCACCACCACCCGACACAGACAATTGTTAAGGTTTGTCATGTGAACAGAACGTGCAAATTGGTTACCAGTACAGCACACCGGTTGTGTGCTGGAGAGCAAATCTACAACATTTACAATCCGAGTACTAGCTTCATCATGATAGTTAACAATGCCAAGGTGCACGCTGGGATTTGTACACCGAGACAGAGAGTCGAGCACATGGACGAGAGGACACACACGCGGGGTAGAGACATCACCACCATCATCACCACATCGATCTCCGCCCAGCAGTAGATAGACCATGGTGATGATGATCACACACGCGGGGTAGAGACATCACCACCATCATCACCACATCGATCTCCACCCAGCAGTAGATAGACCATGGTGATGATGATCACACACGCTGGGGGGTAGAGGAGGAGGAGGCATCGTACAGACTGCGAAGCGGAGTGAGTGGTGGGGCTTGGGCAGGAGGCGTCACGCCCAGAGGGGGACGGCGGTGACCGATGGTCGAGACTCAGCACGGAGCGGCAGCCGAAGGAGGGGACGCGGGGGAGGGGGAGGACGTCCCCCACCACCAGGGAGACGGAGACACGGGATGGAGGAGGGGAGGGAGAGGAGGGGAGGGAGGGGAGGGAAGGAGGGAGGCCTTAATTCAACAGTGGATTAACCACGGCTCATGATGCTTGTCTACTTGTTCACGGGCTGTGCCTTTTGACAATGATGATGATGATCCGCTGCTGCTGCTGCTGCTGCTGCATGTGTTGCACAGGTGGGGAAACTCTGTTTTTTTTTTTGGGGGGGGGGATTAGATTTGTATTCGTCCTCCTCCACCTCATCCTCCCCCACCACCTCCTCCTCGTCCCACGCACAGAGAGACGGGGAGAGAGAGAGATGAGAGGGGGTCATTGATTGAGTTGCGTCTAAGATCCCCGTCTCCACGGCGGCGCGCTCTCGTAATCCCACTCCACATCTCGAGCCCCCCCCCTGCCCGCATTTTGGAGGGTGGGAGGGGCGCCGGGGGTACGAGGTCATCATCATCACGGTGGCTAGGAGATGTTAACTACCTCGCCTGGTTTGCAGGAGGTCGTGGGTTCGATCCCGAACCTGACGCCTGCTGTATATTTTGACTTTGTGTGTCTCTCTCTCATCATCATCATGGTGGCTAGGAGATGTTAACTACCTCGCCTGGTATGCAGGAGGTCGTGGGTTCGATCTCGAACCTGACGCCTGCTGTATATTTGGACTTTGCGTCTCTCTCTCTCATCATCATGGTGGCTCGGAAATGTTAACTACCTCGCCTGGTATACAGGAGGTCGTGGGTTCGATCCCGACCCTGACTACGCCTGCTGCTGTATATTTGGAGTTTACGTCTCTGTCTTATCATCATCACGGTGGATCGGAGATGTTAACTACCTCGCCTGGTCTACAGAAGGTCGTGGGTTCGATCCCGACCCTGACTACGCCTGCTGCTGTATATTTGGAGTTTGCCGTGTCTCTCTCTCTCTCCCTGTGTCCACGTGGATTTTTCTCCAGGTCCTCGGGATTTCTTCCCCTCCACGTTTAGAATGAACGCCACCACGCCTTTTTGGAATCTTTGGCTGCCGTAAATGTCCACGAGATAATGACCACTTCGTTAAGCTATCGTTTGCGGCCAGGTGGCTTCTGAGAAAGCAATACATGGCATCAGTGACCCTTGTATTTAAAAAATATATATTATTTTTATATATATAATTATACAAATATATATTTATGAAAACAGATATTTCTGAAAATATACATTTATTAAAATAGATATTTATGAAAATAGATATTTATGAAAATATATTTATAAAAAATATATTTATGAAAATATATATTTATGAAAATATATATTGAAAAATATATATTTAAGAAAAAATATATATATTTTTAATGTATATTTATTAAAATAGATATTCATGAAAAAATATATTTTTAAAGATAGAGACCTCCCATGTCACGACACCGATTTGTCCTCGCCGCTTGAGTGTCACGTGCAGAGGAACACCGCGACAGCCACTGCCCCCTCGAACACCGCCTTCCCACACATCACCACCAACATCATCATAACCATCATCACCATCATACACCCCACCACCACCATCATCACCATCACTCACCTCACCACCACCACCATCATCACCATCACTCACCCCACCACCACCACCATCACCATCACTCACCCCATCATTACCACCATCATCACCATCACTCACCCCACCACCACCATCATCACCATCATACACCCCATCACCACCATCATCACCATCACTCACCACATCACCACCATCATCACCATCAATCACCCCACCATCACCATCACTCATCCCACCACCACCATCATCACCATCACTCACCCCACCATCACTCACCCCACTTCCACCATCATCACCATCACTCACCCCACCACCACCAGCACCACCATCATCACCATCACTCACCCCCCCACCACCAGCACCACCATCATCACCATCACTCACCCCACCACCACCAGCACCACCATCATCACCATCACTCACCCCCCCACCACCAGCACCACCATCATCACCATCACTCACCCCCCCCACCACCAGCAACCACCATCATCACCATCACTCACCCCACCACCACCATCATCACCATCACTCACCCTACTATCACTCACCCCACCACCACCATCATCACCATCACTCACCCCACCATCACTCACCCCACCACCACCATCATCACCATCACTCACCCCACTTCCACCATCATCACCATCACTCACCCCACCACCACCAGCACCACCATCATCACCATCACTCACCCCACCACCACCATCTCCACCATCATCACCATCACTCACCCCCCCCACCACCAGCACCACCATCATCACCATCACTCACCCCACCACCACCAGCACCACCATCATCACCATCACTCACCCCCCCCCCCCCACCACCATCATCACCATCACTCACCCCCCCCCCCCCCCACCACCATCATCACCATCACTCACCCCCCCCCTCCCCACCACCATCTCCACCTTAAAGCTTAATCCGTCGCCTCGTCTAATACACCCCCCCCATCGCCCCCAACTAATCCCCCTCTCCACCACCACCAGCCCCCCCCTCTCCACCACCACCAGCCCCCCACCACCACCGCCTCCGCTTCATTATTCAATCAAAATCCGCGCTTCCGCGTGAATTGAATCAAGATCTGCGGGGGGGCCACGCGGCCTGGCTAATTGAAGTTGCGCACCTGGTCAAGATGCCTCTCCCCCCCCCCCCCCCAGCTCGCTCTCTCTCCCTCTTCCCCTCGCTCCCTTCGTCTCTCTCCCCTCCAGCTTCTCTCTCGCTCCCCCTCGCCCTTTCCTCCCTCCCTCTCCCTCTCTCTCGCTCTCTCCGTGTAACAAAATAATTTTTGGGTAGAGAAAGGGGCTGTGGGGGGATTATGCCAGCAGTCCTGAACTCCCTCCCCTAACCCCCTCCTCTCCACCTCCTCCTCCATCGGGCTAGAGAGCTGAGTGACTGATGTACAACTCTAGTGATGCTCTAGAAGGGCTAGAGAGCTGAGTGACTGATGCACAACTCTAGTGATGTTCTAGAAGGGCTAGAGAACTGAGTGACTGATACACAACTCTAGTGATGCTCTAGAAGGGCTAGAGAACTGAGTGACTGATGTACAACTCTAGTGATGCTCTAGAAGGTCTAGAGAGCTGAGTGACTGATGTACAACTCTAGTGATGCTCTAGAAGGGCTAGAGAGCTGAGTGACTGATGTATAACTCTAGTGATGCTCTAGAAGGGATAGACAGCTGAGTGACTGATGTACAACTCTAGTGATGCTCTAGAAGGGCTAGAGAGCTGAGTGACTGATGTACAACTCTAGTGATGTTCCAGAAGGGCTAGAGAGCTGAGTGACTGATGTACAACTCTAGTGATGATCTAGAAGCGCTAGAAAGCTGAGTGACTGATGTACAACTCTAGTGATGCTCTAGAAGGGCTAGAGAACTGAGTGACTGATGTACAACTCTAGTGATGCTCTAGAAGGGCTAGAGAACTGAGTGACTGATGTACAACTCTAGTGATGCTCTAGAAGGGATAGACAGCTGAGTGACTGATGTACAACTCTAGTGATGCTCTAGAAGGGCTAGAGAGCTGAGTGACTGATGTACAACTCTAGTGATGCTCTAGAAGGGCTAGAGAGCTGAGTGACTGATATACAACTCTAGTGATGCTCTAGATTCTGAGTAACTGATATCAACTCTCAGAATGCTCTAGAAGGGTTAGCGAGCTGGGAGGTAAGGGGTACATTCATCCAGCAGTGGATTGACGATGGTCGACGAAATAAATTCAACCTACATGCAACTACAACAACCGCCATTCGCCACTAAGTGGCTGTGACGTCTCCACGGCGCCCGTGCCAGGCTAGGTGCACATTGAGGCCACGCTGGCAGGAGGTCACGGGACAGACCCAGCAGGTGCCATGGGGTCGACTGACTGAGACGACTGGCCGAAGCACCACCTGTGCCAACTTGCTGTGCTTTATCCACCAGGTGCTCCGCTCGTTGTTGTGAGCGTCGCTCAGCCGCCCTCCGTTGTTGCTGGAGGGCGACTACCGCCTCCACCCAGGCCGATCTATATACAAACAGATACATACATATACTTACAAAGACAAAGATCCCCCATATAGCCTTCACAAGATTGTAGGGGCAAGTGCTGTTAGCGAGCACCTATGAAGGCTGGAACGGTACACGAGGGGGTGTGTGGCCAGCACAACGCCCGACCGCCTTTGTCTCCCCAATGACGATGTTTACACACCGCACCAAGTTCTAATTTTAGGCTGAGTCGACCTAGGGGAGGCCCAGGACCGGTTCAGATAATCGTCACCGGTGTTGGCCGTGAGCGGGAATTGAAACTGGATCGCCAGGTTCATAGCGCAGCATAGCGCTAACCGCTACACTACCGCTCCCCACATACACACATACATACACATACATACACACATACACACATACGCACACACAAGTGGTATAATATCCATCCTCAGCACGCAACAATGCTCTCTTGTCTCCCCGACGAACCTCGTGAACTGATGCCATCCATCTTCTTGGTTCTTTCGGTAAAGTCACGTAGAAGGGAAGTAATAAAATAATAAAAATAAAACATAATAAAATAATTCTCACGACGTTTCGGCCACAACGCAAGCAGCCGTCCCCAGGTGAAGAAACAGGTCTGTCGAGAAGACCTGAGGACGGCTGCTTGCGTTGTGGCCGAAACGTCGTCAGAATTTTTTTTGTTATGTTTTATTTTCATTATTTTATTACTTCCCTTCTACGTGACTTTACCGAAAGAACCAAGAAGATGAATCCCTGCAGTCACGAAAGCTTTAAATCGAAATGATGCCATCCAAATGTATTGTTTTAATTCGTTTTTGCATTCACCACAAAAAAGAAAAGTAATTCGCGAAATGATTGAACGTTTTGCTTATTTTTGCAAGTGTTTATGCATTAATATTTTTGTTGTGTTTTAATTGCAACGACAAAGATCCCCCGTATAGCCTTCAAGAGACTATTGGGCCAAGTGCTTGTGAAGGCACACGAGGGGGTGGGTGGCCAGCACCACCCGCGGCCGCCTTTGTCTCCCCAGTGGCGATGATTAATACCGCACCGCAAGCGGTCATTACTCCTTTCAAGGCTGAGTCAACCTAGAGGAGGAATCAGGGGGAACCGGTTCAGATACTCCACGGGGTTCGTAGCGTAGTGTGCTAACCGCTGCGCCACCGCTCCTCCATATGTTAAACACCACCACCCCCACCTAATCACGTACAAACACATTCCTGCGGAGGAAGCTGGTAGGAACGTCGGGTTGCTCGGTCAATGGCCTGCAGGGTCAACGGCGGCGTGGTGTATTCCGCATATATGCCCGACTGTGAGGGCGGGCACAAGCCGGCGTGAGTAGGTTAAACGTTGAGTTTCATAAGGGCACCACGGGGTGATCAGCCCCTCCCCACCCAGCCCCACCCACCCCACCCGGCCCCTCCCCACCTTCCCCACCCAGCCTCTCCACACCCTCCCCTCCCCACCCAGCCCCACCCCTCCCACCCACTACCCAGCCCCACCCTCCCCACCCAGCCCCTCCCCACCCTCCCCACTCAGCCCCTCCCCACCCTCCCCTCTCCACCCAGCCCCACGACGGACGGACGGATACAATAATCCCCTGTGGGCCGGTGGAATCAGGTGGTTCCTACCAGTATAATACATTATCATAACAGGTAGTAGTGCAACATATGAATGCATAACAGACTCGCAGTCTTTATTTAAACTGGAGGAGGAAATCCGATAAGCTATCAAGCTCTTTAATTCCCACAGATGTCCAGTAGATGTCTGGTCAGTCAAGTTACAGCAACAAACGATGCGGTCAAACAACAATTAGTGCAAATTGTGTAAGGTCATCAACTGCTGTCGATTTCTCGACACCAAATGCACGCTCGGGGCAGGGCAGCACAACAACAACAACAGACCCAGACCACACCGAGACAACAACAACAACACTCAGCTGTACGAGTCCATCAACACAAGGGCAAATTCACACCGAACCATCGATTCAGTTACAAATCATATTTTTGCAAACGTCCTAATGCATCGCTTCATCGTCTTGCTTGGGGTTATGTATTTTTGTTTGTACTTTTCCGAAGGAACATTTACGATGCCAAGGTAAGCACACAAGGTAGTTGCGAAACGTTGTTAATGGGTATGTTGAACTTCTTTTGCGCCGTACCTAGCCGACCGTGCTAATCGGCGGTGCGTGAGTCAGTAGTCGTGGCCGTAAGACAACATCTTGGCTGTACTTTAATTCATGCAAAAATTGAGAGTCCAATTTTTTTTAATTACATTCTGGGATACAAATCAATGCCCATACCGTGGCTGTTATATTGCTTGCTTCGCGGTTCGAAAGAGAAACGGCTCGCCCTGGTTAATACTGCCGGATGACAGCAGAACCACAATCATGATCATCACACACATCATGTAAAGACATCATCACACTAAGCATTGTCGCATACAACAGCATCATCATCTCACGCCCCATCCCATCATCATCACAAACACACCATCATCATCACAAAACACACCATCACCACACATATCATGTAAAGACATCATCACACACTATCATCATCAAACACACCATCATCACACACGCACACCATCGTCACACACACACAATCATCATCATCATCACACACCATCATCATCACACACACACACACCACCATCTTTTTGGTTCTTTCGGTAAAGTCACGTAGAAGGGAAATACTAAAATAATAAAAATAAAACATAATAAAATAATTCTCACGACGTTTCGGCTACAACGCAAGCAGCCGTCTTCAGGTGAAGAATACTTCCCTTCTACGTGACTTTACCGAAAGAACCAAGAAGATGAATCCCTGCATTCACGAAAGCTTTAAATCGAAACACACCACCATCATCACACACACCACCATCATCACACACACCATCATCACACAGACACCATCACACACACACCATCACACACACATCATCACACCATCATCACACACACCGTCATCATCAGACACACCATCACCACACGAACACCATCATCATAATCATTAAACAAAGCATCGTTACACAGGATTATTAACATAGTCACGCTGCCATGCTGTCATGTAACGTTGCCACCTATCATTGTGTGAACCGCACAGGTGGAAACATTTGTCTTCGTATAGTAGATGTGTGTTTGAATGGCATGTGTGTGTGTGAATAGTGTACGTGTGGTATATACACATATAAACACGCACAACCATAGACAGTATATAAAAATACACGCACACTTCACCGTATACATGCACGTACCACACGCATACACAACCGTATACACACAACACACACACGCACAAAAAAACAAAGATGCTCCGTGTAGCCTTAACAGACTGTTAGGGCAAGTGCAGTTAGCGAGCACCCACGAAGGCCGGCACGGCACACGAGGGGGTGGGTGGACATCACCACGCCCGACCGCCTTTGTCTCCCAGGTGGCGATGTTTACACACCGCACCAGGCACTTATTTGAGGCTGAGTCGACCTAGGGGAGGCCCAGGGCCGATTTAGATAATGGTCACTGATGGTGGCCGTGAGCGGGTCGCCGGATTCGTTGCGCAGCGCGCTATACACACACACGCGCACATACACAGCCACATATATAAATAAACTCACGTCAATCTAAACCTATACAAACACCCCCAGCCATTCGCCACGAAGTGACGGTGACGTCACCACGCCGCCTGTGCCAGGCTAGGTGCACGTTGAGGCCACGTGAAGTGTCGAAGGCTCGTTGCTGGCAGGAGGTCACGGGGCAGACCCAGGTGCCATGGGTTGTGCTGACCGAGATGAGTGGCCGATGCATACAGCTGTACCCCCTACTGTGCCAACTTGCTGCGTTTTAGCCGCCCCGGTGCTCCGCTCGTTGTTGTGAGCGTCGCTCCTCGGCCCTCCGTTGTTGTTGGAAGGCGACTGCCTCCGACTGCCCGTTAACATGATTGGGAATGTCATCTTTAGACGCGTTTACAGTGTGACTTACACTTTATATAAAGCTATATATATATACTAAACACTGTGGAGTCCATCATAATCTGATTAGTATTTATTTGATAAACAGACCGTAGTGGTTATCCGAACATTCAAGCATCAGACTCTCAATATCTTTAAGTCATAAAAAAATTAATTAAAATCGAATTCCCATAAATAACAGAGCAGCACTTGTCCCAATAGTCTGATTTATTGATCAGGGGACCTTTGTATTTGTAATTTTTTTAAGTGTGTGGTGTGTGTTGAACCCGCCGATCCAAGTTCGATTCGGTTCAGGTGATCGTCACCTGAACCGGACCTGGGCCACCCCTACGTCGACTCAGCCTCAAATGCGTACCTGGTGCTGTGTGAAAACATCGGCACTAGGGAGACAAAGGCGGTCGGGAGTGGTGGTAGTATGCATCCTCTTTAATTAGCAGCACTGGCACCCAGCACCCTATGAAGGCTACACGGGGCATATTTGTCTTGTGTATATACTGTATGTGAAAGTGTGTGTATGCGTGTAGAAATGTGTATTTGTGGACTGTTTATATTTGGTAGTGTGTGTAGAGACGTGCGTGTGTGTGTATGTTGCGTGTGGAGAGGCGTGGGTGTGCGTGTGTGTTCGCTAAAAGCACTTGCCCCTAAAGTCTGTTAAGGCTATACGGGGGATCTTTATCTTTGTGGGGAGCGGTTGTGTGTTAGCGCTACGCTGCGCTACGAACCCGCTCAAGGTCAACACCGTTGACGATAATCTGAACCGGTCCTGGGCCTGCCCTAGGTCGACTCAGCCCCAACTGAGTACCTGGTGCGGTGTGTATTAACATCGCCACTAGGGAGACAAAGGCGGCCTGGCGTGGTGTTGGCCACCCACCCCCTCGTGTGCCGTGCCGGCCTTCATAGGTGCTCGCTAACAACACTTGCCCCTACAGCCTGTTAAGGCTATACGGGGGATTTTGGTATTTTTGTGTGTGTACACGTGTGTGTGTGTGTGAGCGGTGGCGCTGTGGTTAGCGCACCGCTCGTGACCAAGACGCAGTGACAGCGACTATCTGATCCGTTGCTGGGCTCTCCCCTACGTCGACTGAGCCTTAAATGTATTACTTGGTGCGGTGTAAAAATAAAAGCCCATCAACACTGGGGAGACAAAGGCGGCCGGGTGGGTTCCTTGCCACCCACCCTCTCGTGCGCCGAGCCTGTCTTCAAAGCTGCTGTGGCTGCTACTCGCTACTGACAGCACTTTCCCCAACAGTCTATGTAGGATACACGGGGAGCCTTTGTCTTTTTACGTGTGTATATATTTACGTGATTTAGGGTTTGTTAAACGATAGCCGTTAAACCGTTAAACCGGTAACCTTTCTCTAAGCCGCGAATACGGCCATCGGTTTCCACGTGAAACATTTTTTGTTGTTGTCAAGAATGGCAAAATATTTGTTTTTAAATACCACAACAAAGCCAACAACAGCAACAACAATAATGGGATTTTTGCACACAGCGGGGTTTTTAGTTTGGAAGATTTGCTGATTTATTCAAGGATGTTTCTTAGTTGCGGTTGCACCCGACTTCAGAGCCGCATGGCTCACAAGGCTATACCAAATAAATGCAACTTGAATAAATGAAACTTTAACGTGGAATCGAACCGGCGATATTTTCGATCGCACGTTTCCAGCGGTGGTGATGGTGGTGGTGGTGCTGACCACTCGATCATCACTGGGACCAGCAGCCTCGTACGCTCAGTTGAACAGCTGTCGTCCGCTGTGTTCTTAAACAGACGCGTGGCTGTTACCGGCCAACGCAAACAAACGCGAAACGTTGTTTTTCTTAAGCGTGCGTCTAGTATCGAGATGCACGTTGTGTGCGCGTGTCTCTGTGGGGAGCGGTGGCGTAGCGGTTAGCGCACCCGGCGACACCCGGGTTCGATTCCCGCTCACGGCCAACACGACTAACGATTATCTGAACCGGTCCTGGGCCTACCCTAGGTCGACTCAGCCTCAAATTAGTACCTGGTGCGGTGTGTATTAACATCGCCGCACGGGAGACAAAGGCGGCCGGGCGTGGTGTTGGTCACCCACCCCCTCGTGTGCCGTGCCGGCCTTCATAGGTGCTCGCGAACAGCACTTGCCCTTACAGTCTGTTAAGGCTATATGGGAGATCTTTATCTTTGGTGTTCGTGTGTGTGTAGAGAGCGGTGGCGCAGTGGTCAGCGCGCTGCGATACGAGCCGGGCGACCCGAGTTCTATTCCCGTTCACGACCACCAATATCTGCACCGGTCCTGGTCCTCCCCTAGGTCGACTCAGCCTCAAACAAGTACCTGGAGGTGCTGGCCACCCACCCCCTCGTGTGCCGTGCCGGCCTTCATAGGTGCTACTCGCTAACAGCACTTGCCCCAACAGTTTGTTACGGACTATATTTGTCACCTTAAATATGTTGAGATATATTGTGTATATACGCACGGACGTGATGCATATATAACGTAACGCATTTTGAAACCAATCTAATTTTAAAGACCCTATTAAACAATTGAAAAAACGACGCGTATGACGATCATCACATTACGGACAGGCATTTATTTACGGGAAGTTTAAAGTCGGTTTCTCCAACGAAATATACGTCGCAAAATAAAAAAAAATTAACCCGTAAAAACAAAGTTTTTCACTATAAATCCTTTATATGCGTGGCATCGGTTTTATTTTATTATTCATTTCTGTTTTTCTTGAGTAAGAGTTTCATTTGTATCACATTGGTATTTTAAATAAAATATGAAAAAAAAATTTTCCTAAAAAGTGGAAAATTTAGGAAAAACATTTTTCACGAAAATAAATTGTCACGCACAACGACTCTGTGTGCAAAATGTCAACTCGATTGGATCACGGGAAGTGGGCTAAAAAACGACCGAAAGATTTGCACGGTCGTAAGCGCGCAAGCAAGCAAGCAAGTGAACTTAATATAAAAGATTTAATAGAATCGGTTCAGTTACGACTTAAAACTCACGAGTTCGATTCCAGGAACACAGTGGACATTGCTGCCGACCCGTCATGCTGGAACCGGCACACTCGCCCAAGCGGTGAAGTCTGCTTAGAACCTGCAGAAGCCCAGCGATGATTTATGATTAATCATGATGATGATGGTGCTGGTAGTAAATCCGCAAAGGTAATGTGACGTCATCGAAGGCGCATGCAAATTTAGACAGCGATGGGGAATTCCACATTTCTATGGCGAAGGGAACTCGTAAGACAAACCACGTGATCGCTATATGAATCCCTGCTGTCACGAAAGCTTTAAATCGAAATTATCATTACCGTTAGGGGTAGTGACAGTGTTAGTGATTGTGGTAGTGCTAGTGATTGTGGTAGTGGTAGGGGTAGTGATTGTGGTAGTGATAGTGATTGTGGTAGTTGTAGGGGTAGTGATTGTGGTAGGGATAGTGGTATTGAGAGTGGTAGTGATTGTGTTAGTGGTAGGGGTAGTGATAGTGGTAGTGATTGTGGTAGGGGAATTGATCGTGGTAGGGGTAGTGATTGTGTTTGTGATAGGGGTAGTGATTGTGGTAGTGATAGTGGTAGTGATTCTGGTAGGGTTACTGGTAGTGATAGTGATTGTGGTAGGGGTATTGATCGTGGTAGGAGTAGTGATAGGGGTTGGGGTAGTGACGGTGGTAAAGATAGTGATGGGAGTTGAGGTAGTGATAGTGGTAGTGATAGGGGTTAGGTCTAGTGATAGGGGTATAGATAGGTGTTGGGGTAGTGATAGGGTTTGGGGTAGTGATGGGGGTTGGTGTAGTGATAGGTGTAGTGATGGGGGTTGTGGCAGTGATAGGGGTAGTGCTAGTGGTTGTGATGGGGGTTGGTGTTGGGGTAGTGATAGGGGTAGTGATAGGGGTTGGTGTAGTGATGGGGGTAGTGATAGTCGTAGGGGTAGTGATAGTGGTTGTAATGGGGGTTGGTGTTGGGGTAGTGATCGGGGTAGTGATGGTGATTGTGGCAGTGATAGGGGTAGTGATGGTGGTTGTGATAGGGGTTGGGGTAGTGATCGGGGTAGTGATGGTGGTTGCACTAAGCCTGGACGTTGCTGGGTGCCAGTATCAAGGATTGACTCGAGAGAAGGATCAGCCGTAGTCTATCCACTGCTGTATGAATGTCTCCCTCCGCTCCATCACTCCGTCTCCTGGGTGGTGGTTCCGTCGTGTGTATATAGACTGTATATACATGTAGAATAACATGTTTTAAATCGTTCCAAGTGGATTCAAATATTAATAACGAAAGTACTAATAACCAAGAAGCACTTACGCTGTGCCCGAATGCAACAAATCGTAAGCACAAATCCACACACAACGCGCGCAAGTAAAAACGTCATAAATATTTAATCATGTATTTGAGAACAAAAATCCCCAGGTATAAATTCATCATCACACATTGTTACTCCTGGATGCGTCTGCGCGTGTGTGTGTGTGGTGTCATCTCGGTCAGTCGACCCGTGGCACCTACTGGGTCTGCCCCGTGACCTCCTGCCAGCGGGCGTTCGACACTTCACGTGGCCTCAAGGTGCACATGGCCTGGCACAAGCGTCGTGGTGACGTCACCGCCACTTAGTGGCGAATGGCGGTTGTTGTTGTTGTAGCGGTTAGCGCTACGCTGCTACCAACGAACCTGGCGACCCGAGTTCGATTCCCGCTCACGGCCAACACCGGTGACGATTATCTGAACCGGTCCTGGGCCCTCCCTTAGGTCGACTCAGCCTCAAATGAGTACCCGGTGCGGTGTGTAAACATCGCCACTGGGGAGACAAAGGCGGTCGAGCGTGGTGTTGTTGGCCACCGACCCCCTCGTGTGCCGTGCCGGCCTTCATAGCTTTAGCTCGCTAACAGCCCTTGCAAGACCCAACAGTCTGTTGAGGCTAAACGGGGGATCTTTGCCTTTGTGTGTATATACGTGTGTATATGTTTGTGTGTAGACCTGTAGGGTGGGGAGCGGTGGTGTAGCGGTTAGCGCGCTGCGCTATGAACCTGGCAACCCGGGTTCGATTCCCGTTCACGGCTAACACCAGTGACGATTATGTGAACCGGTCCTGGGCCTCCACTAGGTCTACTCAGCCTTAAATGAGTACCTGGTGCGGTGTGTAAACATCGCCACTGGGGAGACAAAGGCGGTCGGGCGTGGTGCTGGCCACCCAACCCCCTCGTATACCGTTCCGGCCTTCATAGGTGCTCGCTAACAGCACTTGCCCCGACAGTCTGTTAAGGCTATACGGGGGTTCTTTGTTTTATCTTTGTGTAGGCGTGTGTATACACGTGTGCGTGCATGTCTGACCTATCAGTATTGGGAAGACAAAGGCGGCCGGGCGTGGTTCCTGACCATAACGCAACCAACATCGTGCCACTTTCTCAACACCACTTGCCCCAACAGTCTGTTGACGGCTATACGGGGGAACTTTGTAGTATATCGTATATGTGTATATTCGAGTGTACATGTGTATACGAATGTGTATACTGTATATATGTGTGTGTCTGTATGTTTGTTATTTGGCGCAGTGATCAACGCACTGCGCTGCGAACCCGGCCACCCGAGTTCGATTCCCGCTCGTGGCCACCCGCTGAACACCAGCAACGATGATCTGGCCCTCCTGTAGGTAGACTCAGCCTCGAATGAGTACCTGGTGCGGTGTGTAAACGTCGCCACTGGGGAGACAAAGGCGGCCGGGTGTGGTGCTCACCACCCACACCCTCGTGTGCCGTGCCAACTCCGTTCATCCTCGCCGCACGCTTTCAGACGCGCTTCTGTGGCCGTCTGGAACGCTCTTTCGTTCGATAGTAGATAACACGCTACATTTAGCAACAACAAAAAACTCGTCTAAATTGAAAACGAATTTCTTTAGAAATCCTTGTTGTGTTTTAGTTCGTTGTCACCCCCCACCCCTACCCCCGCCCGCACCACCGATTCGCACGTTCGGATACGTACGGTGTGAAAGAAGACTCAGCTTGAGCGTTCACATTCCGTCAAGGCCACGCCGTGGATCTTTGCGAGCGAGTTCTCTTCCCGATTTAGCACCGTCTCTGAGCCTCTCCTACAGTTAAACACACCCCACCAGGTACTGATTTAAGGCTGAGTTGACCCAGGGGCAGGCGAACCGCTGCACCACCACCAACTCCCCATCGATCACACACAACACACACAAAGACAAATATCACCCGGGTAGCCTTCACAGGCTTCTGTGGCTGTTATAGCGAGCGCCTCTGATGGTGTGGCCAGCTCACACACCGCCCCACGTTCTAATTTAAGGCTGAGTCGACCTAAAGGGAGGGGGGCCCAGGACCGCTACGGATAATCGTCACTGGTGTTGTCCGTGAGCGGGAATCGAACCCGGGCGGCCAGGTTCGTAGCGCAGCTACAGACTGTTGGGGCAAGTGCTGTTAGCGAGTAGAACCTATGAAGGCCCGGCACGGAACACGAGGGGTTGGGTGGCCAGCACCACGCCCGGCCGCCTTTGTCTCCCCAGTGGCGATGTTTACTACACACCGCACCAGGTACTCGTTTGAGGCTGAGTCGACTTAGGGGAGGCCCGGACCGCCTCCCACACACCACACACACGCACAAGATCGAACACACACACACACACAGACCTTCTCACTCTTACGATCCCCGCTGCGAATCCGTTTGTGCACTCCATCTCCCCGAGTGACGCCCCCTTCCATCACCCCGCTAGTGAGACGGAGACACTCCATTTGCGATGTTATATTAAATAAATATTAAATCATCCTGCCCCCCCGCTCCGCCCCGCCTCCACGCCCCACCTCTCTCTACCTAAGCTTTCAGACCCCCCCCCCCCACCACGCACAGCCCCCTCGTGAGCCCAGCACTCTACACCCCCCCACCACTACCCCCCACCACCACCCACCACCACTCGATTCTAACCGCAGCCCCCCACGTTCTCTGCAGGTGTCGATTTTCATAATGGACTTGAAGCCTCCCTCGCTCGCTCGCTGAAGGGGCTGCATGAGCCCCCACCCCTCCCCCCCTGCACCCCCCCCCCATATCCCCCCCCTACACCCCCCATACCCCCCCACAGCCCCCCCCCCGTCACCTTACGTCACACACGTAACGGTGTGCGTCCATAATTGCCCAATAAAAAATAACATCGGCATCAACAACAACAACATCATCATCAGCAGCAGCATCATAAACAACATCATAATAATCATCCGCAGCATCAGCCGTGTTATCATCATCAGCAGCGTCAGACGTTATCATCACCATCAGCAGCAGCAGCAGCTGTGTAATCGTCATCAGCAGCAGCATCAGCCGTGTTATCATCATCATCAATAGCCGTTTTATCATCATCAGCAGCAGCAGCATCTGCCGTGTTATCGTCATCATCAGCAGCATCAGCCGTGTTATCGTCATCATCATCATCAGCAGCTGTGTTATCATCATCATCAGCAGCAGCTGTGTTATCATCATCATCATCAGCAGCAGCATCCGCCGTGTTATCATCATCATCATCAGCCGTGTTATCATCAGCAGCAGCATCATCAGCCGTGTTATCATCATCATCATCATTAGCTGTGTTATCATCATCATCAGCCGTGTTATCGTCATCATCATCATCAGCCGTGTTATCATTATCATCATCATCATCAGCCGTGTTATCATCATCATCATCATCAGCAGCAGCCGTGTTATCATCATCATCATCATCAGCCGTGTCATCGTCATCATCATCATCATCAGCCGTGTCATCATCATCATCATCATCAGCCGTGTCATCGTCATCATCATCATCAGCCGTGTCATTATCATCATCAGCCGTATTGTCATCATCATCATCAGCCGTGTCATCATCATCATCATCATCAGCCGTGTCATCATCATCATCAGCCGTGTCATCATCATCATCATCAGCCGTGTCATCATCATCATCAGCCGTGTCATCATCATCATCAGCCGTGTCATCATCATCATCATCATCAGCCGTGTCATCATCATCATCAGCCGTGTTATTATCATCATCAGTCGTGTCATCATCATCATCATCAGCCGTGTCATCATAATCAGCAGCAGCCGTGTTATTATCATCATCAGCCGTATTGTCATCATCATCATCAGCCGTATTGTCATCATCATCATCATCAGCCGTGTCATCGCCATCATCAGCCGTGTCATCATCATCAGCAGCCGTGTTATTATCATCATCATCATCAGCCGTGTTATTATCATCATCAGCCGTGTCATCATCATCATCATCAGCCGTGTTATTATCATCATCAGCCGTGTCATCATCATCATCATCAGCCGTGTCATCATCATTATCAGCCGTGTCATCATCATCATCATCAGCAGCAGCTGTCACCGCTTGTCACAGATTAATTATTCTTGACCGTGATGTGATGGGGGGGGGGGGGGGGCTGGTGGACAGGGAGGGAGTGAGGGAGTGGTGGGGGTGGTGATGGCCCCCCATCGCCCCCCCCGCCCCCCCTTCTTTATCCCCATATGGAAACAGGGGTTTAGAATTAAGACCAATCAGGGATGTCCCGTTGCGGGGGGTTAGGGGATCAGAGCACCGAAATAATTAGGCTCGCATCACGCGCCCGTCGTAAATGGGGCCGCGTTGTTTTGTTGATCCGAATGGGAAACAAAATGAGATTTAGATTTTTTTTTTGCTTGTTCACGAAATGGATATGCCGACGGGGATTAAAAGGGGGGGGGGGCGTCTTAATTCCCTTTCTCACTAGATAGCGACTCAAAGGGGCCATTGGCCGAAACGTCGCCTATTATATATTGGGTTTTTATTCGGGACACACACACACGCACACACAAGACAAAGATCCCCCCGTGTAGCCTTCACAGACTGTTGGGGCAAGTGCTGTTAGCGAGCACCTATGAAGGCCGGCAAGGCACACGAGGGGGTGGGTGGCCAGCACCTCGCTCGACCACCTTTATCTCCCCAGTACCGATGTTTTTTTTTACACGCCGCACCAAGTACTAATTTGAGGCTTTTTCGACCTAGGGGAGGCCCAGGACCCGTTCGGATAATCGCCACTGATGTTGGTGGCCGTGAGCGGGAATCGAACTACGGCCGCCGGATTCGTAGCGCAGCGTGCTAACCGATGCGCCACCGCTCCCCACACACATTGACACACACACGGACACACAGAGAGTGGTGGTGAGCGGTGGGGGGGGGGTTGGTGACATTCAGCCAATCATCATCACCCCGACTCACCGGGGGTCGATAAAACGAGCACCACTTTTTTGCAAGCTTGTTCACCAGTGAGCGAGTTGTCCCGTGCAGAGGAGACTCGCCCCCTCCATAGGAATGTGGAATTTCCACCACTGGGCTGGCTTATTGTAAACTCAACGGAAAATTTTTTTTTTCTATTTTTCTTTTTTCAACGAACAAGCAGCGATCATTAATTAATTAATTCGGCGCTATAGTCGTGGAGAATGTAAGTCACACAATCGATTTGTGATGCAATTGGCCTCCGGATCGTGATTTGTGTCTGCAGACACGAGACGGACGTTTGCCTGGGAGAGCGTGCACTACACCCATCAGCTTCGCACCGTCGATTGGCGCGGCTGGCTACGTACGGTGCGAAAGAAGTTCAACATGACGTGCGTTTGTGTACGTACAGCCTCAGTGGGGTGCCTTTTTTTTTGGGGGGGGGGGTAACGCCGTTTCGGCTGAAATGTTTTAATACAGGAGGAGGTCGTGGGTTAGGTGGCTATGAGATGTTAACTGCCTCGCCTGCTATGCATGAGGTCGTGGGTTCGATGGCGAGATATTAACTACCTCGCCTGCTATGAAGGAGGTCGTAAGTTCGGTGGCTATGAGATGTTACCTGCCTCGCCTGCTATGCAGGAGGTCGTGGGATCGGTGGCTATGAGATGGTAACTACCTCGCCTGCTATGCAGGAGGTCGTGGGTTCGGTTACGAGATGTTAACAACCTCGCCTGCTATGTAGAGTGTCGTGGGTTCGGTGGCTATGAGATGTTAACTACCTCGCCTGCTATGCAGGAGGTCGTGGGTTCGGTGGCTATGAGATGTTAACTACCTCGCCTGCTATGAAGGAGGTCGTGGGTTCGGTGACTATGAGATGTTAACTACCTCGCCTGCTATGCAGGAGGTCGTGGGTTCGGTGGCTATGAGATGTTAACTGCCTCGCCTGCTATGCAGGGGGTCGTGGGTTCGGTGGTGAGATGTTAACTACCTCGCCTGCTATGCAGGAGGTCGTGGGTTCGGTGGCTATGAGATGTTAACTGCCTCGCCTGCTAGCAGGAGGTCGTGGGTTCGGTGGCTATGAGATGTTAACTGCCTCGCCTGCTATGCAGGAGGTCGTGGGTTCGGTGGCTATGATATCTTAACTGCCTCGCCTGCTATGAAGGAGGTCGTGGGTTCCGTGGCGAAATGTTAACTGCCTGGCCTGCTATGTAGGAGTGTGTGTGTGTGTCTCTCTCTCTCTCTCTACCCCCGTGATCGTGTGGATTTTACTCGGGGTCCTTCGGTTTTTTCCCTCCACACTTAGAATCAACGTCACGCGTTTAGACGATTTGGCTGCTATACATTCCCATATTATAAAGCAGTTCGTTGAGCTAACAGTTGTGGCCAGATCGCTTCCAAAACACATTCCTGCGGAGGGAGCTGGTAGGAACGTTGGGTTGCTCGGTCAATGGCCAGGGTCAACGGCGGCGTGGTGTATTCCGCAAGCCGCTCCCCACCCAGCTCCACCCTTCCCACCCTCCCCACCCAGCCCCACCCTCCCCACCCAGCCCCTCCCCACCCAGCCCCTCCCCACCCTCCCCACCCAGCCGCTCCCCACCCAACCCCACCCCTCCCACCCCACACCCAGCCCCACCCTCCCCAACCATCCAGCCCCTCCCTCCCCACCCTCCCCACCCACCCAGCCCCTCCCCACCCTCCCTTCTCCACCCAGCCCCACCCCTCCCATTTTTGTATGCACGACGGACGGGCGGACGGACACAATAATCCCCTGTGGGCTGGTGTAACCAGGAGGTTCCTGCCAGTAAAATACATTAATAGCTCAATGGGCCTTACCTGGTAAAATTAAAAAAACGTACTTTAGTTTACTATGAGTGTAATGCCTTGGGGAAAAGCAAACTCCGTTTTTAACATTCAGCATCTCATCAGCAGTGCCAGGCTTGTCACCCAGACGCAGTGACCACTGCTCTGCATCAACAGCAACAGACGCCACTTCTATATCTCTCTCTCTCTCTCGCAATCTCTCCCTACCTCACCCCAGAGGAAACAAGAAGATGCTCGGTGTATTCGGCACTTTGCTTCGTTCATCATTTCGTAATTTTGTTTTTACTTAGCTTTATGTAAAACCCCCACCTCTCTATGGTAACCTCATTTGCCAGTAAACATATGATAATTGGTTTTTTACCCTTCTATCTGGCAACAAAACTGACACCTTTTTACAAGGAGTCATGTTTGTATAGACCGCAATACCTGCAGTCATAATACAACAAAAGACATAACTCTGATAATGTGCACTGTCCTTGAAGTTGATTGGTCCACACCCCACCTCTCGCTCACTCTCTCGCTCACTCTCTCGGTCACTCTCTCGCTCACTCTCTCGCTCTCTATCTCGCTCTCTCTCTCTACCCCCTCTCTCTACCCCCTCTCTCCCTACTCGATGTCTATGTTCTCCCTGTTTTCGATGTACATATGGTTTACTACGACAAGTGCTGCATCTGCACGCAGCCCTGCTCGCAGTCCTATGGCCTCCGACGCTAGCTCACTCTCTCCCATTCTCTCCCTCCCGCTCTTTCATTATCTCACTCTGTCCCCCTTAAATTTCGATTTAAAGCTTTCGTGACTGCAGGGATTCATCTTCTTGGTTCTTTCGGCAAAGTCACGTAGAATGGAAATAATAAAATAATAAAAATAAAACATAATAAAATAATTAAATTTCGATTTAAAGCTTTCGTGACTGCAGTGATTCATCTTCTTGTTCTTTCGGTAAAGTCACGTAGAATGGAAATGATAAAATAATAAAAATAAATAAAACATAATACAATACTTATTTTATCATGTTTAATTTATTTTATTTTATTATGTCCATTCTACGTGACTTTACCGAAAGAACCAAGAAGATCTGTCCCCCTTCTTCATATCTTTCCCTCCCTCTCTCACTCACTCTCTCACACTCTACCTCTCTAACTAACTCTCTCTTCTCTCTCCTTCCCTATCAGCCGAATCTCGCCGGGGGTAACAGACTTTGTGCATTTCCTGCGGTGCCAGGGAGAATCTGCCCCACCAGTACTTAGGCTGCCAGCGGCTCATACCAATGTTCCGCCTTATGGGGGACATCTTCAGTAAACTGGGGGTACCCTTCTACAACAGCAGCTTCGTACATGGGGTGGTGCCTTACCTGGCTAACAAGCGCCATGACCTCGCCAACTTTGCCTGTACTCAGGCGAAGATGGCGGTGTACAGGACGAGAAAAAAAGATGCTGCAAGGTGACACTGACGGCTGCTTTGTGCTTCCAGTGTTCAGGGGCCTGCTCAAGGCGCGGCTCCGGCTGGAGCGCGCCATGTACCACACACATGTCGGTGATGTGCACGTCTTCTTCGGACGCTGGGGAGCCGGACAAGCCCCTCTCTGTACCAGCGTGGACGGCACCCTCGTGGTGTTCACCTTCTGAAGCGCTCGCTCGTCACCGTGGCGTGCGCGATGACCATCACCACCACCACCACCACGTGACTTTTCTTTCGTGTTGTGCGTGGTGCATTTAGCGCCAAAGCGTGTGGATGCATAGTGTTTGTTTATTTATTTGCTGGTGACTTTGTGTGTTTCGTATCGGAATCGCCTCCAGTGCTGTTGCTGCTGGCGGCAATAAAAGTTGTTAATTGTTTTTTTACCCTTATATCTGGCTCTAAGGAAAGCTGTCTCGGGTGTGGATCAATCAACTTCAAGGACAGTGCATATTATCAGAGTTATGTTTTTTTTTGTTTGCATTATGACTGCAGGTATTGTGGTCTATGTAAACATGACTCCTTGTAAAAAAAGGTGTCAGTTTCGTTGCCAGATAGAAGGGTAAAAAAACAATTATCATATTTTTACTGGCAAATGAGGTTCCAATGGTGCAATAAAAGTTGTTTAAAAGTCAAAAGTGTCCTTCCCTATCTCTCTCCCACTCGCTCCCTACCTCTCTCACCCACTCTCTCCCACTCTCCCCCTCCCACGCTCTCTCTCTCTATTCCCGTCTCTCCCTCTCTCCCTCCCTCTCCCACTCTCTCTCTCTGGCACTCACTCACGCAATGTGTAGTGGCATTGATTCAGACTCAACGCGTTCCACAAGCAATTACCCCTCAATCAATTAACCCCGCCACGCGACCCAGAGACCCTCCCCCTCCACCACCCCCCGCGATGAAGAGGCGGGGCACCCCCCGCAGAGTGGGAACCCCGGGGTGTATGAGTGGGTGGGTGGGTGAGTGGGTGGATGGGTGGGTGAGTGGGTGGGTGGGTGGGTGAGTGGGTGAGTGGGTGAGTGGGTGGGTGAGTGGGTGGGTGAGTGGGCGGGGAGGTAAGTGGGTGAGTGGATGAGTGGGTGGGTGGGTGAGTGAGTGAGTGGGTGGGTGGGTGAGTGAGTGGGTGGGTGGGTGCGTGCGTGCGTGAGTGAGTGGGTGAGTGGGTGGGTGAGGTGGTGGGTGGGTGAGTGGGTGGGTGGGTGGGTGAGTGAGTGAGTGGGTGGGTGGGTGGGTGGGTGGGTGGGTGGGTGAGTGAGTGAGTGGGTGGGTGGGTGGGTGAGTGAGTGAGTGGGTGGGTTAGTGGGTGGGTGCGTGCGTGAGTGAGTGGGTGAGTGGGTGGGTGGGTGAGTGGGTGGGTGGGTGGGTGAGTGGGTGGGTGGGTGGGTGAGTGAGTGAGTGAGTGGGTGGGTGGGTGAGTGGGTGGGTGGGTGGGTGAGTGAATGAGTGGGTGGGTGAGTGGGTGGGTGGGTGGGTGCGTGGGTGAGTGGGTGGGTGGGTGGGTGGGTGGGTGAGTGGGTGGGTGGGTGGTGGGTGAGTGAGTGGATGAGTGGGTGGGTGGGTGAGTGAGTGAGTGGGTGGGTGAGTGGGTGGGTGGGTGGCTGAGTGGTAGTGGTTGCGAGGAGCGGTGGCGCGGCGGTTAGGTTAGCGCACCGCTCTGCGACAACCCAGCGATTCAAAGATCGCGACATCGCGGAGTCGCGATGTGAAGAGGAGGAGGCTTTCATCCGGCAGTGAATTAACCATGGCTGATAACACAGGAGGATGATGATGATGATGTTTATAATCTACACGCACACCTCCTCCACGAACGTGTCGATACCACTGCGAACGAGCGGTGGGTGCAAGTGGCCAGCGCATTGTCGCTGCAAGGTTTGGGCGGCCACGTGTTCGAATAACAGCCAAGGCCTGAGCTCACGAAGCCTCTTCCCCCTTCACCCTCCGCACCGTCGGCGGTGGTGTTAGTATCATCGCTCGGGAAACAAAGGCGGTCGGGGCGTTGTCCCGGCAAAGACCGCGTGCCCCAAAAGTCTGTTGCTGGCTAGACGTGGGATCTTTGTCCTTGGTGACGGTGATTCGTCTGTCTGTGTCTGACTTGCCGTACGTGCGATTGTGTGTTTGCCGGCCGATGAAAAGAAGATATGGAGCTGATGCGGTACAGGAGGATGTGGAGCTGAGTGGACTTGTCGATGACTGGTAGCAGCGGTGTCAAGATCCGCCTCTGTGGAGGAGGCTCGTGAAGGACGCTACTGGGCAGTTGGAGGCAGTCGCTCTCCAACAACAGTGGAGGGCAGAGGAGCGACGCTTACAACAACGAGCGGTGCGCCGGGCGGATAAAACGCAGAAAGTCGGCACTGTGGGGAGCACAGGCGGTCATCTGCCAGTCGTCTCAGTTAGTCAACCCATGTATGTTGAACTTCTTTCATACCGTACGTAGCCAACCGGTCATCTGTCCCTTGACCTCCTGTCAGCGGCGAGCCTTCGACACTTCACGTGGCGATCAAGTTGCATCCGGTCTGGCACAAGCGCCGTGGGGTGACCTCACCGCTCACGAAGTTGCAGTTTAATTGCTGGGATACGTGATTTCGTTGATACAGACTCCGCACAAACTTTCCTCGACCACTTCAAGGATCTATAAACGTGTAATGACGGCTTGACACATTTGTCTTGAGATGGTTTCTAAATTGCCGAGACACATTCACTCGAACAGGCGGAGACCCACACTGCAACAGCCCCGAGTCTCCCGCACATCTCCCTTTTATACGGTCCGAGGCCACGCCCCCATTCCCGAACCTTCTCGCTGGTTCTAGACGCTCGCTCCACCAGCAGACTCCACCGTCCTTTTCCGTCACCTGGCCACGCTCGTATTCTCGATAAGTCCCGCAGCCACCAGTCCCTTCATACTGCAGGCTGACTCCCCTGTCATTACCTCCCGTGGCCCCTAGTCCACTCGCACTGCAGGCGGAATCCCCTATCATTACCTCCCGTGGCCACCAGTCCACTCACACTGCAGGCTGACTCCCCTGCCATTACCTCCCGTGGCCACTAATCCACTCACACTGCAGGCTGACTCTCCTATCGTTACCTCCCGTGGCCACTAGCCCATTCGCACTGCAGGCTGACTCCCCTGTCATTACCTCCCGTGGCCACTAGTCCACTCACTGCAGGCTTAATCCCCTGTCATTAACTCCCGTGGCCACTAGTCTACTCGCACTGCAGGCTGACTCCCCTGTCATTACCTCCTGTGGCCACTAGTCCACTCACACTGCAGACTGACTCCCCTGTCGTTACCTCCCGTGGCCACTAGTCCACTCGCACTGCAGGTTGACTCCCCTGTCATTACCTCCCGTGGCCACTAGTCCACTCACACTGCAGGCTGACTCTCCTGTCGTTACCTCCCGTGGCCACTAGTCTACTTGCACCATAGGCTGACTCCCCTGTCATTACCTCCCGTGGCCACTATCCCACTCGCACTTGAGGCTGACTCCCTGTCATTACCTCCTGTGGCAACTAGTCCACTCGCACTGCAGGCTCACTCCTCTGTCATTACCTCCTGTGGCCACTAGTCCATTCGCACTTCAGGCTCACTCTTCTGTCATTACCTCCTGTGGCCACTAGTCCATTCGTACTGCAGGCTGACTCCCTTGTCATTACCTCCCGTGGCCACTAGTCCATTCGCACTGCAGGCTGACTCCTCTGTCATTACCTCCTGTGGCCACTAGTCCATTCGTACTGCAGGCTAACTCCCCTGCCATTACCTCCCGTGGCCACTAGTCCACTCGCACTGCAGGCTAACTCCCCTGTCATTACCTCCCGTGGCCACCAGTCAACTCACACTGCAGGCTGACTCCCCTGTCATTACCTCCCGTGGCCACCAGTCTACTCGCACTGCAGGCTGACTCCCCTGCCATTACCTCCCGTGGCCACTAGTCCACTCGCACTGCAGGCTGACTCCCCTGCCATTACCTCCCGTGGCCACTAGTCCACTCGCACTGCAGGCTGACTCCCCTGTCATTTCCTCCCGTGGCCACTAGTCCACTCGCACTGCAGGCTGACTCCCCTGCCATTACCTCCCGTGGCCACTAGTCCACTCGCACTGCAGGCTGACTCCCCTGTCGTTACCTCCCGTGGCCGCTAGTCCACTCACCCTGCAGACTGACTCCCCTGCCATTACTTCCCGTGGCCACTAGTCCACTCGCACTGCAGGCTGACTCCCCTGTCATTTCCTCCCGTGGCCACTAGTCCACTCGCACTGCAGGCTGACTCCCCTGTCATTACCTCCTGTGGCCGCTAGTCCATTCGCACTGCAGGCTGACTCCCCTGCCATTACCTCCCGTGGCCACTAGTCCACTCGCACTGCAGGCTGACTCCCCTGTCATTACAAATTTGTTAGGCTCATCTCAAAGCAGCACCGTGGAGAATTGCTTGTGCGCAGGCTTTGCGTGATTGTCCGAAATGCAGTTTTTTTTGGGGTCGATAAACCTCCCACCACCCAAAACAGCCAATTGGTAAGGTTTGTCACGTGGGCCGAACGTGCCAATTCGTTACTAATGCAGCAAACCGGTTGTGTGTTGGAGAGCGAATCCACAACTTTTACACTCTGAGCTACATCGTTTTGCCAATAATTTCAACGAGCATCATCAGGAAGACAGCCAGATTTGTGGAGAAATCATCCCGTTTTGTTCCTTAAATAGAGGGGCATGTGTGATGACATCACTTGTGAGCCCTTCACGTGCGAAGGGGGGGGGGGGTTGTGGAAAAAAACGGAACTTCAGCGATGAAAAGCAACAGACTACTTTGACGATGGGCAGGAAACATGTACGCTGACCGTCAGCGAATATGATGATTGTGGTCATGCTGTCACCCCGGCAGTATTAACCAGGACGGCCGTTTCGAACCGCGAACCTCTGAGACAATCGACACAACAGGCTTTGGCTGGCCATTGATTTGTGGCTCGGGATGGAATTTTTTTTATCATGTCTTGGACTCTCGATTCTCCATTAATTAAAACACGTCTATTAGATTATATTATGACCACGACTATAAACTCACTCGAAAGGGCATTTACATTTTTCGTTCGTTGTCCATCCCACCGCACCCTCTGCGATTAGTACGGCTGGCTACGTACGGCGCGAAAGAAGTTCAGCAGAGTTTAACGCCTCGGCTTTCGCGGTCAAAAAACGTCGTACTCAGATTGCAAATGTTGTGGCTTGGCTCTCCAACAGACTAGTGACGAATTGGCACGTTCTATTTTACGCGACAACCCTTACTAGTTGGCTGTGTCGGGTGGTGGCGGGTTTAACGACACATTAATATATTTACGTGATCTAACAAGACAGGTGTTAAGATGTTCAAATCACGATTTAAAGCTTTCGTGACTGCAGGGATTCATCTTCTTGGTTCTTTCGGTAAAGTCACGTAGAATGGAAATAATAAAGTAATAAAAATAAAACAAAATAAACAAAATAAACAAAATATTTTTTTATTTATTTTATTATTTCCATTCTACGTGACTTTACCGAAAGAACCAAGAAGATGTTCAAATCAGTTTCCAAGACGATGCATATATGATCAGAGCATGTTTCGCTTGCATGTTCGCCACTCAGCATTGTGTGCGGTTAACACAGACATGATTCATTGCAAAGAGCTACCTATTTGGTGTTTTAACATCTAAACACCTCCTGTTTTATTGCCACAAAGGATCTAACCTATTCTCATCTTTCATACTTTGACAAAAGAAAGGTCCTTTGGGACGTACGCACGTAGCGGTGAACGGCAGCTGTTGTTGTTGTTGATGTTGATATCTTGTGTACCTGTCTTCCCGTCTACAAAGGCGGCCGGGCGTGGTGCTGGCCACCCAACCACTCGTGTGCTGTGCCAGCCTTCATAGGTGCTCGCTAACAGCACTTGCCCCCAGCAGTCTGTTGCAGGCTATACGGGGGATCTTTGTCTTTGCCTGTCTGCCTACGTGTCTGTCCGCTTAGATCTCCCCCCCCCGCTCACCCCCCCCCACAGCCCCCCCGCCGCCCCGTATAGCGGCCCCCCGCTTTCACACCATTAAGCGTGCATCTGTGTGCAAACATTGCGAGCGCAGAGTCATATCGCGCGTAGGGGGTCTTGGGTGCAGGGGCTGGCTGGGTGGGTAGGGGGGGGGGCAGATGGGGGGAGCGGGGGGGGTGAGAGAGGGGGGAGGGGTGGGGTGGGGTGGGGGGCTCCATGCGGAGAGTGAGAGACCGAGGGAGGGAGGGAAAGGAGATGGCTCGGAATGGGGCAGCAGAGGCAGAGAGCGAGACGGGGGATCAGGGGGGGGGGGGTGATGGTGGTGATGGTGGGGGTGGACGTGATGTTGGTGGAGGATGTGGTGATGGTGGAGGTGGGAGTGGTGATGATGGTGGGAGTGATGGTGGTGGTGAGAGTGATTGTGGCAGTGATGGTGGTGGCAGTGATGGTGATGCTGGTGAGAGTGATTGTGTGAGTGATGGTGGTGTGAAGTGATGGTCATAGTGAGAGTGATGGTAATGGTGGGAATGACGTTGATGGTAGAAGTGATGGTGGTGGTGAGAGTGATTGTGTGAGTGATGGTGGTGTGAAGTGATGGTCATAATGAGAGTGATGGTAATGGTGGGAGTGACGTTGATGGTGTGGTGATGGTGGTGGTGTAACTGTTTGTGGGAGTGATGGTGATGACGATGGTGGGATAAGTAAGAGTCATGGTAAGAGTAATGGTGGGAGTGATGGTGGTGCGGGTGATGGTGGTGGTGAGGATGATAGTGGGAGTGATGGTGATGATGGTGGGAGTGATGGTGATAGTTATGGTATGGGTGGGAGTGATGTTGGTTGGAGCGATGGTGGTGTGAGGGATAGTGGTGGTGAGACTGATTGTGGGAGTGATGGTGATGATGGTGGCAGTGATAATGATGATGATGGTGGTGGGAGTGATAGTTATGGTAAGAGTGACAGTGGGAGTGATGGTGACGATGGTGATGGGGGAGTGATGGTGGTGATGGGAGAGTGATGGTGGTGATGGGGGAGTGATGGTGGTGATGGGGGAGTGATGGTGATGGTGGTGATGGGGGAGTGATGGTGGTGATGGGAGAGTGATGGTGGTGATGGGGGAGTGATGGTGGTGATGGGGGAGTGATGGTGGTGATGGGGAGTGATGGTGGTGATGGGAGAGTGATGGTGGTGATGGGGGAGTGATGGTGGTGATGGGGGAGTGATGGTGGTGACGATGGTGATGGTGGTGCTGGTGGGGAGTGATGGTGATGATGATGGTGGGGAGTGATGGTGGTAATGGTGAGGAGTGATGATGGTGATGATGGTGCGGAGTGATGGTGATGATGGTAGAGAGTGATGGTGATGATGGTGGGAGTGATGATGGTGATGGTGGTTGGAGTGATGGTGGGGAGTGATGATGGTGATGATGGTGGTGGGAGTGATGGTGATGATGATGGTGGGAGTGATGGTGATGATGGTGGGGAGTGATGGTGATGATGGTGGAGAGTGATGGTGATGGTGATGATGCGTGCGTGTGATATTTTGATGGGGGGCTATTGTGCATGCATCGACCCCCCCCTCCCATCCCCCCCCCCCCCCGCTACGTTCTTGCTCACAATATGAATTTAAAATTAATGAACATGGTCCATCGCTCCCTGGGTCGCTGCCGGAGACTAATGGAAGCGGACTGGTGGGGGCTGTGGGGGGCTGTGGGGGGCTGTGGGGGCTGTGGGGGGGGCCGTGGGGGGGGGGGGTTGGGGGGGCGGGGCCCCCCCGCGAGTGGCTCACTCTCGCAGCGAAGAGCTCCACGTGTCGCCAAACACTCGCCGGCTCGTGCCCCATCTCGGGGTAGTTTTTTTTATTAATATTTATACATCGTGTGAATTCGCCGGGTTTCGGAGAGAAGCAGCGGGGGGGGGGGGGTGTGGGGAGGGGGGCAGGGGGGGACAGGGGGGGGGGGTATTTTACAGTCAAGTGCGCGCATTTATTGCACAAAGTGAAGTCCACTTACTCCCCTGCTATGCTGAGACAGAGAAGGAGGAGGGGGGGGTGGAGGAAGTGATGTGGTGGTTCAACATCATCAGCAGCAACATCATCAGCAGCATCAGCATCGTCATCAGCAGCAACAGCAGCAGCAGCATCAGCATCGTCATCATCAGCAGCATCATGAAGCATCGTGAAGCATCAGCCGGATCAGCAACATCATCAGCAGCAACATCATCAGCAGCAGCATCAGCAGGGTCGTCATCAGCAGCACCATGATGCATCGTGAAGCATCAGCCACATCAGCAACATCATCAGCAGCAACATCATCAGCAGCAGCATCAGCAGGGTCGTCATCAGCAGCAGCATCATGAAGCATCAGCAGCATCAGCAGAGAGATGGACAGGAGGAGTGGGGGTGAGTGAGGGATGAGGTTGAGTGATGGTGAGTGAGGGTAAATGCGTCTCCTTATCACTGACTCACTCTCTTTCACACTCACTCACTCACACATTCAAGATCATGAACACACACACAACAACAACAACAACCGCCATTCGCCACTAAGTGGCGGTGACGTCACCACGACGCTCGTGCCAGGCCAAGTGCACCTTGAGGCCACGTGAAGTGTCGAACGCCCGCTTGCAGGAGGTCACGGGGCAGACCCAGCAGGTGCCACGGGTCGACTGACCGAGATGACCGAGATGACTGGCTGATGCACTACCTGTGCCCCCTACTGTACCACATTCACTCAGACTCAGACTAACACTCACACTCACACACACTGACTCACACTTATAATCATTCATATTCACTCACACTCACTCACTCCCTTTCACATTCACTCACACTCATTTAAAATCACTAATACTCCCAATCTCACACTCACTCACACACTAACACTTATAATCATTCACTCACACTTACATTCACTCACACTCTCACTCACATTCACTCACACTCACTCAAACTCTCACAACAAATACAAAAATCCCCGTATAACCCAACCAGGCTGTTTGGGCAAGTGTTGTTTGCGAGCACCTATGAAGGTCGGCACAACACACGAGGGGGTGGGTGGCCAACACCACGCCCGGCCGCCTTTGTCTCCCCAGTGCTCGTGTTTACACACAACACCAACAATCTCAACTCGCATTTTGACCGGCGTGTGCTCTCTAATCCACGTGTTCCTCTCTCTGCCTGCCGGTGTAATCACCACCACCACCGTGGTCTATACACTGCTGTATGAATATCAATCTGATGATGATGTCTCCGAACCTGTGTGAGGTCTCGAATCCACGTGGTCATGTAGCCCACGTGTCCAGCCACCGCGTGCCTTGAGCAGCTTCTGTTCGGCCGGATAGAAGGGGATGAACGGGCACGGTCAGGGCGAGAGACGAGATGATGGGTGGATGGGTGGGAGGGTGGGTTGGTGGGTGAGTGGATGGGTGACTGGGTGGGTGAGTGAGTAAGTGAGTGGGTGGGTGGGTGAGTGAGCGGGTGGGTGAGCGGGTGAGTGAGCGGGTGGGTGAGCGGGTGTGTGAATGGGTGAGTGAATGGGTGAGTGGGTAGGTGGGTGGTTTGAGTGAGTGGGTGGGTGGTTTGAGATAGTGGGTGAATGGGTGAGTGAGTGAGTGGGTGGGTGGTTTGAGTGAGTGGGTGGGTGGATGAGTGGGTGAGTGAGTGGGTGAGTGGGTGAGTGAGTGGGTGAGCGGGTGGGTGGGTGAGCGGGTGGGTGAGTGGGTGAGTGGGTGGGTGGGTGGTTTGAGTGAGTAGGTGGGTAGGTGGTTTGAGTGAGTGGGTGGGTGGGTGGTTTGAGTGAGTGGGTGGGGTGGGTGATTGAGTGGGTGAGTGAGTGAGTGAGTGGGTGAGTGGGTGAGTGAGTGGATGAGCGGGTGGGTGGGTGAGCGGGTGGGTGGGTGAGTGGGTGAGTGGGTGGGTGAGTTGGTGGGTGAGTGGGTGGGTGGTTTGAGTGAGTGGGTGGTTTGAGTGAGTGGGTGGGTAGGTGAGTGGGTGGGTGAGTGGGTGGGTGAGTGGGTGAGTGGGTGAGTGGGTGAGTGGGTGAGCGGGTGGGTGAGTGGGTGAGCGGGTGGGTGGGTGGGCGAGCGGGTGAGTGGGTGGACGGGTGAGTGAGTGAGTGAGCGGGTGGGTGAGCGGGTGGGTGAGCGAGTGGGTGGATGGGTGAGCGGGTGGGTGAATGTGTGGGTGAATGGGTGAGTGGTTGAGTGGGTGGGTGAGTGGGCGGGTGGTACAGGAGAATATGGAGCTGAGTGGACTTGCCAGAGACCGGTACCAGCAGTGTCAAGATCGGCAATTGGAAGCAGTCGCCCTCCAGCAAGAACGGAGGGCAGAGGAGCGACGCTCACAACATCGAGCGGAGCGCCGGGTGGATAAAACACAGAAAGTTAGCACAGCAGGGGGCACAGGTGGTGCATCGGCCACTCATCTCAGTCAGTCAACAAATTGCGCCTGGATTGTGTTCCGTGGCTCCTGCCAGCGGGCCTTCAACACTTCACATGATGGCCTCAACGTGCACCTAGCCTGGCACGAGCGCCGGTGGTTCTTGCTGTTGTTCTCTTATCCACGTGTTACCCTCTTTCTCCACGCTCCGTTTGGCACGGTTGGCTATGTACGGTGCGAAAGAAGTTCAACATACACACTACACTACACACTGCTATGCACTGCACACTATACCACTATTCCAGGTATAAAGAAAAAATATTGGGAACTGCTTCTTGTCTTCTTGGTTCTTTCGGTAAAGTCACGTAGAATGGAAATAATAAAATAATAAAAATAAAACATAATAAAATAATTCTCACGACGTTTCGGCCACAACGCAAGCAGCCGTCCTCAGGTGAAGACCAGGTCTGTCGGGGAGACAGCGTCTGAATGAAACACCACCACGCTTGGAGCTCTTCCCCCCCTTCCAACCCAGCTTAAATATACACTCCAAGCACGTGTGCTGTTTCATTCAGACGCTGTCTCCCCGACAGACCTGGTCTTCACCTGAGGACGGCTGCTTGTGTTGTGGCCGAAACGTCGTGAGAATTATTTTATTATGTTTTATTTTTATTATTTTATTATTTCCATTCTACGTGACTTTACCGAAAGAACCAATAAGATGAATCCCTGCAGTCACGAAAGCTTTAAATCGAAATTTTACTGCTTATTGTGTTCAGTGTTGTTATGCTTACCCAGCATCTTCGTTGCAAAAGAAGTTCAACATACGTACGTACGCGCGCGCGAGACACGTGTGTAAGTTATCGATTAATTTGTTTATCAATAATTTGAGCTTTTGAGAAGGTGGGAGAAAATTGAGCGGGGGGGGGGGGGGGGGGTGGTAATTCTGATCTTAGTTCAAGGCAATTAAGCACGTACCCAGAGTCCCCGGGAGAGAGCGCCTCTGATTGGTCGACTGTTTGGCATCGTTAAGGTCATCCCCAGGGTGCAATTACCTCCCCCACCCCACCCCTCCCCCCTCTACCTCCCCCCGCTACCCCCACCGCATCACCTCCCTCCTCCGCCCTCTTCCCCCGTCTCTCTCACCTCCACCTCTCTCACCTCACCCGGGTCGCGCTGGCAATGGAAACTCTCCTCCACCACAGCCGCCTCGCAGAGCTTTCAGGGCGCTACGCAGAAGTTCCCCGTTGAAGTTGAACTCTCCCCCCTCCCCTCTCCCACCTCCCCCCTCTCCCCCCCTCCCCCCTCTCCCCCCTCCCCCCTCTCCCCCTCTCCCCCCTCTCCCCCCATCTCTCACCTTCTTCCAAGACTTGCCCTCCACGCCTCTCCCATCACTCACCTCCAACCCATCTTCTCTCACTTCCCCATCACCTCCATTCACCATCACTGACGTCAGCTCGCTCCCCCCCCCCATCACCTCCCCCCCCCCTCCCCCATCACCTCCCTCCCTCCATTCTCCCTCCATCCCTCCCCCATCGCCTCCCTCCCCCATCACCTCCCTCCCTCCCCATCAACTCCCTCCCCCCATCACCTCCCTCCCCCCCATCACCTCCCCCATCACCTCCCTCCCTCCATTCTCCTCCATCCCTCCCCCATCGCCTCCCTCCCCCATCACCTCCCTCCCTCCCCATCAACTCCCGCCCCCATCACCTCCCTCCCTCCCCCCCATCACGTCCCTCGCCCCCCATCACCTCCCTCCCCCCCATCACCTCCCTCCCCCCCATCACCTCCCTCCCTCCCCCCCATCACCTCCCCCCCCCCCCATCGCCTCCCTCCCCCCCATCGCCTCCCTCCCCCCCCCATCACCTCCCCCCCAATCACCTCCCTCCCTCCCCATCACCTCCCTCCCCCATCACCTCCCCCCATCCCCTCCCTCCCTCCCCCATCGCCTCCCTCCCCCCATCACCTCCCTCCCCCCCACCTACCTCCCCCCCCACCTCCCCCCCCCCATCACCTCCCTCACCCCACCTCCCTCCCCCCCACCTCCCCCCCATCACCTCCCTCCCCCCCACCTACCTCCCCCCCACCTCCCCCCCCATCACCTCCCTCCCCCCACCTCCCTCCCCCCCACCTCCCCCCCATCACCTCCCTCCCCCCCATCACCTTCTTCCCCCCCACCTCCCCCCCCATCACCTCCCTCCCCCCCATCACCTCCCTGCCCCATCACCTCCCTGC
>NC_083836.1:2910273-2919794 GCF_015708825.2 Lethenteron reissneri
GAGACGCAACTCAGGGGCAATAAAGGAACAAGCAGCGGTGAGCTCTGGTCAACTGCGGACCCGTGGTGATGTTGCTAGCGGTGGCAGTCACCACCACTACCACCACAACCGCCACCACCACCGCCACCACCAGCGAGAGAGGGGGAGCTCAACTTACGGAGTGCCTTGGACCGGATGGCATCATCGCCGAACCCGGGGTAGTCCTGTGGTCCAGCGAGCGTGAAAGAAGAAGAGCAGAGAAAGCGGGCGGGCGGACGTGTGCGTTGGGGGCGTTCATGCTTGTGTAAGGCGTGTGTGTGTGTGAGTGACCGGGTGTGTAAGGCGTGTGTGTGTGTGTGAGTGACCGGGTGTGTAAGGCGTGTGTGTGTGAGTGAGTGACCGGGTGTGTAAGGCGTGTGTGTGTGTGAGTGACCGGGTGTGTAAGGCGTGTGTGTGTGTGTGAGTGACCGGGTGTGTAAGGCGTGTGTGTGTGTGTGAGTGACCAGGTGTGTAAGGCATGTGTGTGTGTGAGTGACCAGGTGTGTAACTGTGTGTGTGTGTCAGTGTGTGTGTGGGAGCGGTAGTGTAGCGGTTAGCGCGCTGCGTTAAGAACCTGGCCACCCGGGTTCGATTCACGCTCGAGGCAAACACAAGTGACGATTATCTGAACTGGTCCTGGGCCTCCCCTAGGTCGACTCAGCCTCAAATGAGTAGCTGGTGTGGTGTGTAAACATCGCCACTAGGGAGACAAAAGCGGTCGGGCGTGGTGCTGGCCACCCACCCCCTCGTGTGCCGTGCCGGCCTTTATAGGTGCTCGCTAACAGCACTTGACCCTACAGTCTGTTAAGGCTACACGGGGGGTCTTTGTCTTTGTGTGAGCTTGTGTGTAACTGTGTGTGTGTGAGAGCGGGTGTGTAACTGTGTGTGTGTGAGAGCGGGTGTGTAACTGTGTGTGTGTGAGAGCGGGTGTGTAACTGTGTGTGTGTGTAACTGTGTGTGTGTGTAACTGTGTGTGTGTGAGAGCGGGTGTGTAACTGTGTGTGTGTGTAACTGTGTGTATGTGTGTGTAACTGTGTGAGCGGGTGTGTAACTGTGTGTGTGTCTCACCCCCTTGCTGTCCAGGGTGCTGGACTTGGCGTTGAATTTCACCGTCTTGAGACGTGCCCGCTCCTTCCTCTCCACCCTGCGTACACCGCCACCATGATCATCATCAGCATCATCAGTATCAGCAGCACCATCAGTATCAGCAGCACCATCAACATCAGCATTAGCAGCAGCATTACCATAATGAGTATCAGGATCACTATCAGTATCAGCATAATCAGCATTAGCATCAGCAGCAGCATTACCAGCATGAGAATCAGAATTACCATAATCATCAGCATCATCAGCAGGATCAGTATGAGCATTAGCATCAGCGGCAGCATTACCATCATCATTATCAGCATCAACAGCATGAGAAGCATTAGCAGCAGCATTATCATCATGAGTATCAGCATGAGCATCAGCAGCAGCATTGCCATCATCAGTATCAGCATCACCATCATCATCAGTATAAGCATCATCAGCAGCAGCATTACCAGCATGAGAATCAGAATTACCATAATCATCAGCATCATCAGCAGGATCAGTATGAGCATTAGTATCAGCGGCAGCATTACCATCATCATTATCAGCATCAACAGCATGAGAAGCATTAGCAGCAGCATTATCATCATGAGTATCAGCATTAGCATCAGCAGCAGCATTGCAATCATCAGTATAAGCATTTTTCGATTTAAAGCTTTCGTGACTACAGAGATTCATGTTCTTGGTTCTTTCGGTAAAGTCACATAGAATGGAAATAATAAAATAATATTTTATTATGTTTTATTCTTATTATTTTATTATTTCAGTATAAGCATCATCAGCATTACCATCATCAGTACCAGAATCATCAGCGTGCATATGTGTTCGTGCGTGTGCGTGCACGTGCGTGCAAGTGCGTGCATGTGCGTGCATATGCGTGCGTGCGTGCAAGTGCGTGCGTGCATTCATGTGCGTGTCCATGCGTGTGCGCGCATCGTCACCGGCGCTTGCTGGGCACCACCCCGATGAGGTCGCCCTCCCCGTCGGGGGTGACGCGCCGCGCCTGCCACCACTCGTCGTCCGAGGCGTTCACGACGTGGAGGATGTCCCCGAAGCGGAAGCTCAGGCCCTGGCTGGGCAGGCCGCTGTCCTTGGTGCGGTCGTAGTCAAAGAGCGCCCTGCACGATGCACGAGGGGAGGGGGGGGGGGGGAGTCAGGCCAGGTGCGCGCTTGGAGAGGTGGGCGCGTGTGTGCGTATACTGGGGAAACTCCTCTACTTAAGAGCGAGTAAGGCTCCAGAGGTTTGTTCGTAAGTCGATCTGTTCGTAAGTCTAACTTTACTCTCCGTCGATTCCAAACATGTTGTACGGAATGCACGCTAAACACGGAGAATGGCTTTAAAAGTTGTATAATCTCCTGTAGATGTAGATGCCACTGGTTCTTCATGTTCTGCAGATGTAGACGCCACTGGTTCTTCACGTTCTGCAGATATAGATGCCACTGGCTCTTCATGTTGTTCTGCAGATGTAGACGCCACTGGCTCTTCACGTTCTGCAGATGTAGACGCCACTGGTTCTTCACGTTCTGCAGATATAGATGCCACTGGCTCTTCATGTTGTTCTGCAGATGTAGGCGCCACTGGCTCTTCACGTTCTGCAGATGTAGATGCCACTGGTTCTTCACGTTCTGCAGATGTAAATGTCACTGGTTCTTCACGTTCTGCAAATGTAGATGACTCTGGTTCTTCACGTTCTGTAGATGCCACTGGTTCTTCACGTTCTGCAGATGTAGATGCCACTGGTTCTTTACGTTCTGCAGATGTAGATGCCTCTGGTTCTTCACGTTCTGCAGATGTAAATGCCACTGGTTCTTCACGTTCTGTAGATGCCACTGGTTCTTCACGTTCTGCAGATGTAGATGCCACTGGTTCTTCACGTTCTGCAGATGTAGATGCCACTGTTTCTTCACGTTCTGCAGATGTAAATGCCACTGGTTCTTCACGTTCTGTAGATGCCACTGGTTCTTCAGCGTTCTGCAGATGTAGATGCCACCGTTTCTTCACGTTCTGCAGATGTAGATGCCACTGGTTCTTCACGTTCTGCAGATGTAGACGCCACTGGTTCTTCACGTTCTGCAGATGTAGATGCCACCACCGCCATCTGTTGCAGGGCAGTTGAACCTACACCTCTCGGTACGAACAGGCAACTGGACATAGGGACAGGTTTGTTCGTATCTCTGAAAGTTCGTAAGTCGAATGTTCGTAAGTAGAGGAGTTCCTGCATATTGTTATATGTTGAACTTATTTCGCACCATATGTAGCCAAGCGTGCTAATGAGAGGTGCGTGAAATCGTAAGTGCGGGATACATACATAGCCACCCTGGGCGGCACGGTAGGCTAGGAGATGTTAACTACCTCGCCCGGTGTACAGGAAGTCGTGGGTTCGATCCCGACCCTGACGCCTGCTGCTGTATATTTGGAGGTTGCGTGTCTCTCTCTCTCTCATCATCATCACGGTGGACTAGGAGATGTTAACTACCTCGCCTCGGTGTACAGGAAGTCGTGGGTTCGATCCCGACCCTGACGCCTGCTGCTGTATATTTGGAGTTTGCGTGTCTCACTCTCTCTCTCTCTCATCATCATCACGGTGGCTAGGAGATGTTAACTACCTCGCCTGGTATACAGGAAGTCGTGGGTTCGATCCCGACCCTGACGCCTGCTGCTGTATATTTGGAGGTTGCGTGTCTCACTCTCTCTCTCTCTCATCATCATCACGGTGGCCAGGAGATGTTAACTACCTCGCCTCGTATACAGGAAGTCGTCGGTTCTCCCGACCCTGACGCCTGCTGCTGTATATTTTGCGTGTCTCTCTCTCTCTCTCCATGGTCGCGTGCAATTTCCTCCGGGTTTTCCCTCCACATTTAGAATGAGCATCACGCGTTTGGAGCATTTGGCTGCCGATATAAATTTCCACACGACGAGAAGCCCACTTCGTTGAGCCATCAATGCTCAGTGGGCTTGACCTGTTAAAATAATTGGAAACTCTTTAATCTCGATTTGAAGCTTTCGTGACTGCAGTGATCCATACGCTTTGGTTCTTTCGGTAAAGTCGCGTGGGTAGATCAATTAATCGATCGCGACGTTTCGATCGCAACACAAGCAACCGTCATCAGGTGAGACAACTACAGCAAGAAAACTGCTGAAGGAAAATATTCTTGGGTTTTTTCGGTAAAGTCACGTAGGTAAAACATTAAAATTAATAAAAGTAAAATAAAATAAAAATCACGACGTTTCGGAGGCAACACAAGCCTCCGTCTTCAGGTGTAACCGTCACAGCACGCTTGCTGTATCAAGTAAATGAGAAATTCCAAGAGATCCGACCCTGTATATATACTGGTTGAGGGGGGAGGAGCCAGGGTAGGCCCCTGGATAGGAGTTTTATATTATGATGGTAAGCTTGGTGCGGCTGAAGCTACGGCTAGTCTACATAACAAAGGACTGAGCCTTTGTTATGTAGACTGGCTGAGAGGGGGGGGTGCCAGAGTTGTTAAAGTGTGGCTGCTGCTAATGGGACCGAGCCCCTGCCATGTAGATGGTGAAGGACACTTGTTATGATAGTTTTAGTTTCTAGGATACACGCCAACACCGCCGCTGACGTTGGCCATTGGTGAGCGGGAATCGAACTTAGACAGCCAGGGTTTCTTGGTGCGGTGCGGCTCGCTTAGCCACCGCTCCCCCCCACACAAAGACAAAGATCCCCCGTGTAGCCTTAACAGACTGTAGGAGCAAGTGCCGTTAGCGATCACCTATGAAGGCCGGCACGGCACACGAGGGGGTGGGTGGCCAACACCACGCCCGGCCGCCTTTGTCTCCCCCGTTGGCGATATTTACACACCACACCAGCTACTCATTGAGGCCGAGTCGACCTAGGGGAGGGCAAGGACCAGTTCAGCTAATCGTCACTGGGTGTTGGCCGTGAGCGGGAATCGAACCCGGGTCGCCGGTTTCGTACTACACAGAGGTCGCAAACGGGTTTTGATTCCTTACCCGTACCCGTACCCGGCCGCACCAGGGTCACAAACGGGTACCCGTACCCGTACCCGGCCGGGTACGGGTAGTCGGGTATCGGGTAGGGTACGGGTATCGGGTACCCGGTTGCGACCTCTGCTACTACACCACCAGGCACGTCTCCCGGCTGCTCTCAGTGTCTCTCCCCTAGGTCGACTCAGCCTCAGTGTTGTCACCCCCCAGGCTCTGCCTACCTCACGTAGAGGGAGCGCTTCTGGCTGGTCTTGAGCGAGCCGGAGCCCGTGCTCAGGCTGCTGTTCATCATCTGTTCTCGCAGGTCGTGGATCTTCGCCTCAAAGCGGCTGTACTCTGTGGGGGGCACGAGGAGAGGGGGGGGCACATGGGGGGCGGGGTATGGGGGTTAGGAGGTGGGGGTGTGGGGCTCGTAGTCGCTGGCAGGGTTGTCGCTGTACACGGAGAGTGCGGTCTGAGCTGCGTGTGAATTCTGATGCACGCCACTCGAACGGGTCATGCGTTTGTGCTGGGCGCTGTGCGGTGTGCGGTGTAGCGTCACTCGCTGCGCCGCGTCACTCGCTGCGCCGCGTCACTCGCTGCGCAGCGTCACTCGCTGCGCAGCGTCACTCGCTGCGCAGCGTCACTCGCTGCGCAGCGTCACTCGCTGCGCAGCGTCACTCGCTGCGCCGCGTCACTCGCTGCCCAGCGTCACTCGCTGCCCAGCGTCACTCGCTGCGCAGCGTCACTCGCTGCGCAGCGTCACTCGCTGCGCAGCGTCACTCGCTGCGCAGCGTCACTCGCTGCGCCGCGTCACTCGCTGCGCAGCGTCACTCGCTGCGCCGCGTCACTCGCTGCGCAGCGTCACTCGCTGCGCCGCGTCACTCGCTGCGCCGCGTCACTCGCTGCGCAGCGTCACTCGCTGCGCCGCGTCACTCGCTGCGCAGCGTCACTCGCTGCGCCGCGTCACTCGCTGCGCCGCGTCACTCGCTGCGCCGCGTCACTCGCTGCGCCGCGTCACTCGCTGCGCCGCGTCACTCGCTGCCCAGCGTCACTCGCTATGCTGGTGCGCACTCACCCTCGGGCTTGTACTGCGCGATGATTGTGACGGTCTGGCCGGCGCCCTTGAGCGCTGCGGCCGCCTGCTCGTGCGTGGCTCCTCGAAGGTCGATGCCGTTCACCTAAACACAGAGGAGATGCTGCAGCCTTCGCAGACTGTAGGGGCACGTGGCACTAGCGAGTAGCACCTATGAAGGCTAATTCACACAGACACACAGACACTCACACGCAGACACTCACACGCAGACATTCACACACTCACACACAGACACACACACTCACACACAGACAACAGACAAACACACTCACACATAGACAAACAAACTCACACACAGACACTCACACTCAAACACAGACACACACACACAGACACTCACACACAGACAACAGACAAACACACTCACACAGACAAACAAACAAACTCACACACAGACACACACACACAGACACACACACACATAGACACACACACTGACACTCACACACAGACACACACACTGACACTCACACACACACTCACACAGACATACACACTCACAGAGAGACACTCACGCAGACACACACACAAACACAGTCCTGCGTAACGCGCTGTCCTGCGTAATGTGCGCATGCACGCACACACGCACGCACACACACACACGCACGCACGCACACACACACGCACACACACGCACGCACACACACACGCACACACACGCACGCACACACGCACGCACGCACACACACAAGCACACACGTACACGCACGTACACGCACACGCACGCACACACGCACATACACACACACGTCCCCGCGCTCACCGACACGATCTGGTCCCCGCGCCGCAGCTCCCCGCTCAGGTCGGCGGGGCCCCCCGCCAGGATGAAGGAGATGAAGATGCCCTCCCCGTCCTCGCCCCCCACGATGTTGAAGCCCAGCCCCGTCGAGCCCTTGTGCAGCGCGATCTTGCGCGGCCCGCTGGTTGCGCCGGGAGCGAAGGGGGGGGGGGGGGGGGGGGAGCACACACAACATGCAAAGGTCCCCCGTGTAGCCTCGTGCAGAATGCTGGCAAGTGCGGTCAGCGAGCGGATTGGAGCCTGCGAAGGCCGTCACGGGGGAGGGGGGGGGGTACAGCACCACCACGTCCGACCGCCTTTGTCTCCCCGGTGACCGCAGCTTGCGTAGTAGAGCTGGGGAGTTGTCGGTTGAGGGTCATGGGGAACAGGGTTAGAGGTGAGGGGTCAGGGTGAGGGGTGAGGGGTCAGGGTGAGGGGTCAGGGTGAGGGGTCAGGGGTCAGGGTGAGGGGTCAGGGTTAGAGGTGAGGGGTCAGGGTGAGGGGTCGGGGTGAGGGGTCAAGCTGAGGGGTAAGGGTTAGAGGTGAGGGGTCAGGGTTACAGGTGAGGGGTCAGGGTGAGGGGTCAGGGTTAGAGGTGAGGGGTCAGGGTGAGGGGTCAGGGTGAGGGGTCAGGGTGAGGGGTCAGGGTGAGGGGTCAGGGATCATCGAGGATGACTATGATTGGAGTGGTCCCTCATTCTTACACCCTCCCCCCACCACTCACCTCTTACCCTCACCCCACCACTCATCCACCACTCACCCACCACTCACCCACCACTCACCCCACCACTCACCCACCACTCACCCACCACTCACCCACCACTCACCCCACCACTCACCCACCACTCACCCACCACTCACCCCACCACTCACCCCACCACTCACCCCACCACTCACCCACCACTCACCCACCACTCACCCCACCACTCACCCCACCACTCACCCCACCACTCACCCTACCCCCTACACTCACCCTCCCCCCACCACTCCCCCCACCACTCACCCCACCACTCCCCCCCCCCACACCCACCTCAGCATGTCATCGTCGCCCATCAGAGACTTGGGCACGGGGGAGTAGCGGGAGGGTGAGGGGGGGCCGTGGATGCCTCCGTACCCGCTGGGCCCCATCACGTGGTTGTCCATGCTGGGGGGGTAGGCTGCGGGCACGAGGGAGACAAAGGCGGACGTGGAGGGCGGGGGGACGCAGGCATCAGCAGGTGCGGAGGGGGGGGGGGTCACAGGCTACTTTCTCACGCCAGGGGGCTAGCAACAACTAGCACCGTTGAATGTGTGCAGGGCTGTGTGTGTGTATGTCTGTGTGTGTCTGTCTGTGTGTGTGTGTGTGTCTGTGTGTCTGTGTGTGTGTGTCTGTGTGTGTGTGTCTGTCTGTGTGCGCCGGGTGGCTAAAGCACAGCAAGTTGGCACAGTAAGGGGGCACAGGTGGTGCATCAGCCAGTCATCTCAGTCATCTCGGTCAGTCGACCCGTGGCACCTGCTGGGTCTGCCCCGTGACCTCCTGCCAGCGGGCGTTCGACACTTCACGTGGCCTCAAGGTGCACATGGCCTGGCACAAGCGTCGTGGTGACGTCACCGCCACTTAGTGGCGAATGGCGGTTGTTGTTGTTGTGTGTGTGTCTCTGTGTGTGTGTGTCTGTGTCTGTGTCGTTTGGTGTGTGTGTCTGTCTGTATGTCTGTCTGTGTGTGTCTGTGTGTGTGTGTCTGTGTGTGTGTCTGTTTGCGTGTGTGTGTCTGTGTTTGTGTCTGTGTGTCTGTGTGTGTCTCTAAGGGTAGTGTGTCTGTGTGTCTATACAGGCGTGTGTCTCTATGGGTGTGCGTGTGTGTGTCTCTAAGGGTGTGTGTGTGTGTGTCTCTATGGGTGTGCGTTGTGTGTGTTTCTACGGGTGTGCGTGTGTGTCTGTGTGTGTGTCTGTCTGTGTGTGTGTCTCTATGGGTGTGTGTGTGTGTGTCTCTACATGCGTGTGTGTGTCTCTATGGGTGTGTGTGTGTCTCTACGGGTGTGCGTGTGTGTGTGTGTGTCTCTACGGGTGTGCGTGTGTGTGTCTCTACGGGTGTGCGCGTGTGTGTGTCTATGGGTGTGTGTCTCTATGTGTGTGTGTGTGTCTGTGTGTGTGTGTGTTTATACAGGCGTGTGTCTCTATGGGTGTGTGTCCTCTACGGGTGTGTGTGTGTGTGTCTATACAGGCGTGTGTCTCTACGTGCGTGTACAGGTGAGCTGCTGACCGCTGGTGACGTCGGGCGGCCCGTAGGTGTCCGACAGGTAGAGGCTCGTGGGCTTGGCCACCTTGAGGTACACCCACGATCCGAGGTGCTCTTCAGAGCCCCCACCGCGTCCTCGTGCGTCACCTTCCTCCAGGCACATGGCGTTCACCTGGCGGCGGGGGGAGGGGCAGAGTGCAGCAGGTGCAGCGAGTAGAATGAGCGTTGAGCAGCAGGGTGCAGCAGCAGCAGCATTGTGCAGCAGCAGCAGCAAGCGGTGCAGGCTGTGTCAGAACAGGAGTGATCAGCAGGCAGCGGTGCAAGCAGCAGCAGGGTGCAGCAACAGCATGGTGCAGCAGCAACAG
>NC_083836.1:2927732-2946691 GCF_015708825.2 Lethenteron reissneri
TACCTTTCAGTGTGGGTACGTGTGTGTACGTGACACACACGCACACACACAGTTAGTGCAGTGCGCTATGGACCTGGTGATCCAAGTTCGATTCCCGTTCACGGTTGCCACTGGTGACGATTATCTGAATTGGTCCTGGGGCCCTCCTAGGTCGACTCAGCACTTGCCCCAGCACTTTGTTAAGGTTATACGGGGGATCTTTGACTTTGGGTGTGTGTGTATGTGTGTGGGTGGGTGGGTGTTTGTGGGTGTGGGTACGTGCGTGTGGGTGTGAGTAGGAGTTTGTGGGTGCGTGCGTGTGGGTGGGTGTTTGTGTGTGTGTGGGTGCGTGTGTGTGTGTGTCGGTGTTTGTGTGTGTGTGGGTGTGTGTATGTGTGGGTGTGTGTGGGTGTGTGTGTATGTATGGGTGTATGTGTGTGTGGGTGTGTGTATGGGTGTGTGCACGCGTGACATCTGTGCGTGCGTTTGCCATTGATTGGTCCCCCGATGAGCATGGCTTAGCTGAGCGGAGCCGCTCCACTGATTGTTTCCCCAGGGGAAGGGGGAGAGAGAGAGAGGGGGGGGGGGTGGTGGACAGTTTGTATAAATCTACAAGTTCGCGCTCCGATGAGTGAATGCCCCCTAGCCGATGAGCGAATGCCCCCTAGCCGACGATGCTGCCCCCCCCCTGCCCCCCACCGCCCCCTACCCCCCAACGAGTCTCGGCGTCTCAGCCACCCCCTTGTTATTTTTGGCAAGTCGGCCAAAAGTAATTAAATGCGCCGCGGCGTCTCCCGGGAGAGCGCACGGTCCGAGGGAGGAAGTAACTCCGAGCGAAAAATAGCCGAGTCGCTGAGCTGCAGCGGAGAGGGACGGAGAGACGGGGGATGGGGGAGATGGGAGAGAGATGGGGGAGATGGGGAGATGGGAGAGATGGGGACATGGGAGAGATGGGAGAGATGGGAGCGATGGGAGATGGGGGAGAGATGGGGGAGATGGGGGCATGGGAGAGATGGGGGAGATGAGGGAGATTGGGACATGGGAGAGTTGGGAGAGATGGGGAAGATGAGGGAGATGGTGGAAATGGGGTCATGGGAGGGATGGGGGAGATGGGGGAGATGGGGACATGGGAGAGACGGGGGAGGTGGGGGAGTTGGGGATGGGAGCGTGTGAGAGATCGGATAGATAGGAGATGAGGGAGACGGGAAGATGCAGAGACAGGGAGAAGGGGAGTAGGGGAGATGATAAGATGGGGAGATGATAAGATGGGGAGATGAAGAGACAGTGAGTATGGGAGTTGAGGAGATATTTGTAATTGGACGACTGGAGGTGGCTACCCGTGAGAGATCTTGCGGTTCGAATCCAGCAGCCCGCCCTGGCTATTATTGCGGGTGCATCAACCGTAAAAAATACAACTCGTACTACTACTACCACTGCTACAACGCGCCGTCTGCTTCACTGTGCATGTTAAAGATCCCCGCTGACGTCATTCGGGCAGGGTAGGCCATTGTGTGACAGTGTGAGCGTCCAAATAAATGAATTAACCCACCCACCCACGGATTACTCCATTGGGATCGCACACAGTAGCAGCATTGCCCCCCCCCCCCCGACTGTGAGACTACAGCGGGAGGAGGGAGGGGAGGGGTGGTGCTCTAGGCCTGAGCACGTGATCTGTGACACCGCTGCCGTGTGGTCAAGACGAGGAGTGGGGGTGGAGAGTGACGACGCTTGGTGTGGGTGGACACACACGGGGAGGGGGAGAGGGGGGGTGCTGTTGGTACATCCGTGTCTATTTGTGTGTCTGTGTGTCGGTGTCCTTGCGTGTCCCTGTGTCCGTGTGCACCTCTGACCGCCTGCATGGACATGTGCCGAAGATTAACGGCGCATTCGTGCAATTGCTTGACTAGAGAGAGCGAGCGGTGGACGGTGATGAGGTGGGGGGGAGGGGGGTGGTGGTGGGAGGGTGGGGTGGTGGTGGTTGGGGGGGGTGGTGGTTGGGGGGGGTGGTGGTTGGGGGGGGTGGTGGTGGTTGGGGGGGGGTGGTGGGAGGGGGGGTGTGGGGGTGGAGGGTGGGGGCTGAGCGGGATGAACAGTGATGTGGGTGCTGGACATCTCTGGGTCACTGCCATGCTTGGGGGTGGCGGGAGGGGGGGGTGGGGGCAGGGGGGGATGGGGGCACGAGGGTAGGGGGAGGAGGGAGGGGGGGGTCCGTGATCTTCGCTGCAGAGCTGCTGCAGAAGCAACGGAATACTGATGAGCGAGCGACACCATCGCGGGGTGAGTGAGGGGGGGGGGGGCTGAGACCCCGGTCTCCTACCCCCCCCCCGGGCCCGACCCCCCCCCCCCCGCCCCCCCCCAACAATGCTCGCGTCTCGTCAATAACTCACTGCTTCCTCCACCTCCGGTGTCGTCGCGATCGCTCCGCGTGAGTCGAGCTGCTCTCGCCCCGACAGCCTGTGTAGGTCACACGGGGGTGGGGGGGTGGGGAAGGGGGGGCATCTTCGTCCCGTTTTCGTTGTGCGTTGCGTGAGTGTTGTTGCGTGAGTGTTGTTGCGTGAGTGTTGTTGTGCGTGCGTGAGTGAGCGGGTGGGTGAGTGAGTGACTGCGAAAGAGACAAAGGCGGCCCGGCTTGGTACTGTCCACCCACCCCCTCGTGTGCCGTGCCGGCATTCATACGTGCTGCTACTCGCTAACAGCACTTCAGGCAACAGTCCGTTAAGGCTGTACGGGGAATTTTGTCTTTGTCCACTCAGCCATTCATCCTCCTGTACCACATCAGTCAATCTCTTCTACAACCCGTGCCACGCCTGTTTAGCCCCCTCTGTCCGGCCAAGCAGAAGCCGCTGAGGCACAAGGTGGCTGTGGCATGCAGCCTTGCTTGCCGGAGGCGCTCACTGATGATGGGTCTGCGTCCAGATCTTTCAAGCATCTGTGAGCTCCTCGCACTAACCTGCCTGGTCAAACCCGGCGTGGAGCGTAGGCAGGCCAGGCTGATTGTTTCAAAGCAGTGTAAATTTCGATTTAAAGCTTTCGTGACTGCAGGGATTCATCTTCTTGGTTCTTTCGGTAAAGTCACGTAGAAGGGAAGTAATACAATTATAAAAACAAAGCATAATAAAATAATATAATTCTCACGACGTTTCGGCTACAACGCATGCTTCCTCAGGATGGCTGCTTGCGTTGTAGCCGAAACGTCGTGAGAATTATTTTATTATGTTTTGTTTTTATTATTGTATTACTTCCCTTCTACGTGACTTTACCGAAAGAACCAAGAAAAAGCGGTGTAAATGTTCTCTCTGTGGGGGGGGGGGGGGGGGGTCCACCTTTCGCAAGCAAAGAGAAAGGAAGGACACAGCAGTGTTAGAGAAGACCCGGAGCTTCGTGTGGACTGACAGACCAGGTAGCTTCCGCACGGAGTCACGCAGCTAACACCGCTCTTCGATATCATCTTGCGGTCTCTGTCTCTCTCTCTGCCTCCCTCCACACCCTCTCTCTCACTCGCACTTCTCTCCATTTTCCTCTCTCTGTTTTACGATCAGAGGAAACTAGAAGATGCTCGGTGTAGTCGGCACTTTGCTTCGTTCATCATTTCGTTTTTTTGTTTTTTTTTTAAACGCTTTGCTTTATGTAACCCCCCCCCCCCCCCCCCCTTTTTGAAATGAAATATTTCACAAAAGATGTCACGCTCTGCTCTCCTTACCCCTTTCCTCTCTCTCTCTCTCTACCCCCTCTCTCTCTACCCCCTCTCTCTCTACCCTCTCTCTCTCTACCCCTCTCTCTACTCCACCCCCCATCTCTATCTACCCCCCCCTAGTCTCTCTACCCCCTATCTCTCTACCCCCCTCTCTCTACCCCCCCCCTCTCTCTCTCTCTCGCTACCCTCTCTCTACCCCCTCTCTACTCTCTACCCCTCTCTCTACCTCCTCTCTCTCTACCCCCTCTGTCTCTACCCCATCTCTCTCTACCCCCCCCCCCCCCTCTCTCTCCACCCCCCCTCTCTCTACCCCCTCTCTCTATCTCTACCCCCTCTCTCTCTACCCCCTCTCTCTCTTACCCCCTCTCTCTACCCCCCTCTCTCTCTACCCCCACTCTTTCTACCACCCCTCTCTCTCATCTACCCCCTCTCTCTAACCCCTCTCTCTCTACCCCCTCTCTCTCTACCCCTCTCTCTCCACCCCCCCCCTCTTTCTACCCCCTCTCTCTACCCCCTCTATCCCTACTCTCTCTCCCAGCTTCACTCCCTCTCCCCATTCCCCCTCTCTCGCTGTCTCCCCGCTCCCCCTCTCTCCGTTCCCATCCCCCGTGGGATCTCCATGTGACTGTACAGTTGTACTGCACTACCGCCCCCCCACCTCCCCTTCCACATAAAGCTCCCTCCTGGGAGTCCAGCGGTGGTGAGCGGAGTGTGGTGAGCGGTGTGTGGTGATCATCGAGATGGCAATGACCAAGAGACTGTGTCTACGTGTCTCGATGTGTATCTCTGTCTGTGAGTCTCTGTCCATGTGTATGTGTGTCTATGGGCATCAATGTGTGTCTCTGTCTGTGAGTCTCTGTCCATGTGTATGTGTGTCTATGGGTATCAATGTGTGTATCTGTCCATGTGTATGTGTGTCTACGTGTCTCGATGTGTGACTCTGTCTGTGAGTCTCTGTCCATGTGTATGTGTGTCTATGGGCATCAATGTGTGTCTCTGTCTGTGAGTCTCTGTCCATGTGTATGTGTGTCTACGTGTCTCGATGTGTGTCTCTGTCTGTGAGTCTCTGTCCATGTGTGTCTGTGCGTCTCTGTCATATATATAGCTGTGTCTGTCTATCTGTCTGTATATCCGTGTTTCTGTCTGTGTATATCTGTGTCTGTGTGTCTCTGTCTCTCTAAATGTGTGTCAGTGTGTCTGTCTCAATGATTCTGTGTATTCGTCTCTGTGTATATGCGTCTCTGTATCTCTTTGTGTATCTTTGTGTCTATGTGTCTATGTATGTGTGTAGTCTATACAGCGGATCTTTGGTTTTGTTTGTCTATGTATATCTGTGCGTGTGTATGCTGTTGGTATATCCGTGTCAATTTGTTTGTCTGTGTGTCGGTGTCCTTGTGAATCCGTGCATCTCCCTGTGTCTGCGTGTACCTCTGACCGTCTGCATGTACATGTGCAGAATAGGAAAAGCGCAGCCCTGCAATTGCTCGACTAGAGGGAGCTATAGACATTCCCTGTGGTGGATAATTCTGGCCTACTCTTCCACACGGGCCAGACATCTCGGAGTTACCCACACTCTACCCCACCACAAGTTACCTGCGGTGGTCGTGGTGTTACCCATTTGTACTATTGCGTGGAAAGAGATGGCGCTCGCTGATTGGGTCTTTGGGCATATGAATGTGTCTGTGTGTGCGTGTCTTTGTGGGTAGCGTAGCGGTTAACGCGCTGCGCTACGCACCCGGCAACCCGAGTTCGATTCCCGCTCACGGCCACCACCAACACCGGTGACGATGATCTGAACCGGTCGTGGCCCTCCCCTAGGTCGGTTCAGCCTTAAATCAGTTCCTGGTGCGGTGCGTGAAAACATCGCCACTGGGGGAGACAAAGGCGGCCGGGCGTGGTGCTCGCTAAAAGCGCTTGGCTCCATCAGTCTGTTATAGGTTACACAGGGGAGCTTTGTCTGTGTGTGTGTGTCTCTCTGTCTCTCTACATTTTGTCTTGCAGGCAAATCCCCCTCCTATCATCGTCAACGCGGACAATCTGGATTCACCGTCTTACGTGAGTTGTGCACGCCGCCCGCACGCCACCGCCAACTCTACCACTCGGATCACCCTCTTCCAGAGGTCGCAAACGGGTTTTGATTCCTTACCCGTACCCGGCCGCACCAGGGTCGCAAACGGGTACCCGGCCGGGTACAGGTAGCCGGGTATCGGGTCGGGTACGGGTATCGGGTACCCGATTGCGACCTCTGCCCTCTCCTCACCGATAACAACAACAACATCAACAACCACCATAACCACAACTAGAACGAGTCGGCCCGTGTCCACCGCATCTGCGGCACAGAATCTTTGCGTCTTTCTGCCTACTGTGCGTGCCTCGATTCTACGCGTTTTGTTACCTTCACCTTAGCCGTAATAGAGGATCTTTGGGTTAGATCGTGTCGTTAAACCCTCCACCACCCGACACAGCCAACTAGTACGGTTTGTCACATAAACAGAACGTGCCAACTTGTCACTCGTACAGCACTAACGGGCGTGTCAGAGAGCAAAGCCACAACATTTACAATCTGAGTACGACGTTTCGCCAGTAATTACAACCAGCTTCATCAGGCGGACAGCAACAACAACAAAAACAACCTCAATATTTGAAGAGCCGCAGTGCAGCGTGGCGGATAGCGTCGTGAAGCAGTCCCCTACGGAGCCGCAGGTTCATGCCTGCGACGCCCCTCTGGGTTGCTCACTCAAGAGGGAAGTTCAACCTGTGTAGGCCGCAGGCCTTGCTTGTTAGCACCCGCCCCACCCTCCCCTTGGGTTTTGCGCTGTGGCCTCCTACTGCTTAGGCCCCCGCTCCTTCCTGGACAGGCCCCACCTCTTCCTACATCGGTAGTGGTGGGCGGGGACGGTAGGCGGAAGTGGGCGGGGCCTGTAGGCGGAAGTGGGCGTAGCCGGAAGTGGGTGGGGCCTGTAGGTGGAAGTGGGTGGGGCCTGTGTGCGGAAGTGGGTGGGGCCTGTAGGTGGAAGTGGGCGGGGCCTGTAGGCGGAAGTGGGCGGGGCCTGTGGGCGGAAGTGGGCGGGGCCAGTGGGCGGTGGTGGGCGGGGACTCAATCCCCAACAGTTGCCCAAGCTCTGCGTTCCTGCATGGTGATGCTTGGACAACGCCGTGCGTGAGTTGTTGGTGTGTGCGGCGAGGAAACCGGACGCACCCGGAGAGAGAACAACCCCAGCTGCGTGCTCGCGTTGTACACGAATCCACTTGCTGTGCTGCCACCGGCCATGTTTGCCGGGAGATGGCAACGCTGGTGGCCACCGCCCCCCCCCCCCTGGCACGAGGCCCTCGGTGTTGTGGCCTCGCTCTGCGAGGGTGACCCCGGGAAGACTGCGGCTCTGCAGTGGGATTCTTGACTCCATCCGTGCGGCGCTAACGAGTGCCACCTCGCATTCGGCGGGGTTCTCTCCGGGTTCTCTGGGTGGTTCACGCCGCGCGACGCCAAACTCGCCTGCCGGCATCGGCAGCGCCCTCCCGAGAATCGTTTTCACCGGGCGAATGCGTTCACTGTTTAGCGTCGACGGTGGTTGTCACGGTCACCGTCGCCGGGGGGAAATCGGTGGGGACCGGCTCGCTGAGTGGGATTGAGCAGCCCCCGCGGGAGGGATGGAGGGTGGCCTCTATCCAGCAGTGGAGTGACCACGGCTGCTGATGACCGGGAGAGGTTCGCTGCCTCGACATTATCGTCATTCATCTTCTTGGTTCTTTCGGTAAAGTCACGTAAACTGGAAATAATAAAATAATGAAAATAAAACATTATAAAATAATTCTCATGACGTTTCGGCCACAACGCAAGCAGCCGTCCTCAGGTGAAGAATAGGTCTGTCGAGAAGACAGGTCTGTCGAGAAGACAGTGTCTGAATAAATCATTCAGACTCTGTTTTTCCGACAGACCTGTTTTCCACCTGAGGACGGCTGCTTGCGATGTTGCCGAAACGTCGTGAGAATTATTTTATTATTTATATTTTTATTATTTTATTATTTCCCTTCTACGTGACTTTACCGAAAGAACCAAGAAGATGAATCCCTGCAGTCACGAAAGCTTTAAATCGAAATGTTATTACGTTTTATTTTTATTATTTTATTATTTACCGTCTACGTGACTTTACCGAAAGAACCAAGAAGATGAATCCCTGCAGTCACGAAAGCTTTAAATCGAAATTTGATTACGTTTTATTTTTATTTTTTTATTATTTTCCTTCTACGCGACTTTACCGAAAGAACCAAGAAGATGAATCCCTGCAGTCACGAAAGCTTTAAATCGAAATTTGATTATGTTTTATTTTTATTATTTTATCATTTCCCTTCTACGCGACTTTACCGAAAGAACCAAGAAGATGAATCCCTGCAGTCACGAAAGCTTTAAATCGAAATTTTATCGTCATTGTCCCCCTCGTCATCGTTTCTCCCGTCTCACCTCCCCCGTTTGCTCTCGTTCTGTCCTTCTGCCCTCGGAGGCTGTTGCCGTGGTTACTGTCGTCAAGGGACCGCCGGGATGGGGGGCTGTGGGGGAGGGGTGGCCGTGCCCTCGGTGATGCCGAGTGTCGTCACGATCGCAGATTTACATTCACGACGCGCGCTCGCTGGTCCAGACACAGAGACAAAGGTCCCCCGTGTAGCCTCCAAAGTGCTGTTGCCGAGCACTTGTGAAGGCCGGCGCGGCACACGAAGGGGTGGGTGGTCGGCACCATGCCCGGCCGCCTTTGTCTCCCTAGTTGCGATGTATGCACACCGCACCAGGTATTCATTTGAGGCTGAGTCGATCTAGAGGAGGCCATGGGGACCGGTTCAGATAATTGTCACTGGTGTTGGCCGTGAGCGTGAATCGAACTCGGGTCGCCGGGTTCGTAGCGCAGCGCGCTAAGCGCTGCACTACCACTCCCGCACACACATATACATACACGCACGCACATATACATACACGCACGCAGAGTTGCACACGCAGAGTTGCGCACGCAGAGTTGCGCACGCAGAGTTGCGCACGCAGAGTTGCGCACGCAGAGTTGCGCACGCAGAGTTGCGCACGCAGAGTTGCGCACGCAGAGTTGCGCACGCAGAGTTGCGCACGCAGAGTTGCGCACGCAGAGTTGCGCACGCAGAGTTGCGCACGCAGAGTTGCGCACGCATGCAAACGAACGCAGAGTTGCGCACGCAGAGTTGCGCACGCATGCAAACGAACGCAGAGTTGCGCACGCAGAGTTGCGCACGCAGAGTTGCACACGCAGAGTTGCGCACGCAGAGTTGCGCACGCAGAGTTGCGCACGCAGAGTTGCGCACGCAGAGTTGCACACGCATGCAAACGACACGCAGAGTTGCACACGCATGCAAACGAACGCAAACGGCAACGCACCTGCCACTCCTGCTCAACTCATGACGCATGCAACGGGGCTACCTGATTAGTGGGCGGGGCTAACTTGGGTGGAGGGCGGGGCTACCCGATTAGTGGGCGGAGCTAACTTGGGCGGAGGGCGGGGCTGTGTGACAGTGGGCGGGGCGAGGGTGGTGAGTGGGTGGGGCTGTGTGAAAGTGGGCGGAGCTACGTGAAAGTGGGCGGAGCTACGTGAAAGTGGGCGTGGCGTGGCCGTTGAGTGGGTGAGGTTATGTGAAATTGGGCGGAGCTGCCGGGGAGAGAGGGAGGGGGCTGCGTTGAGCCCCCCTCCCCCCCTCCCCCCCTCCCCCCCTCCCCCCCTCCCCCCCCTCCCCCCGTGTGTGAGATCCAGAATATAATTGTTTTACTGCAGCAGGAGAAATCCGATGAGCTATGAAACTCTTTGTCTTATACGTCCAGTAGGGGGCCCGGGGTAAGAACGTGCTCGTGTCTCCGCAGCTCAACGGCAGCGAGGCGGAGTACGAGTATGAAGAGATCACGCTGGAGAGGGTGAGTATCCACAAAGACAAAGGTCCACCCTATAGCCTGCAACAGACTGTTGGGGCAAGTGCTGTAGGGAAATGTTCACACAGCAACATCGCCCCCTACTGTGAAACTACAGCATAGGGGCAGCTACCACTGGGGGGTCCCCTAAGCTAAACCACGTAGCAACATCGCCCCCTGCTGTGAAATTACAGCATAGAGACAGCTACCACTGGGGGGTCCCCTAGGCTGAACCACGTAGCAACATCGCCCCCTGCTGTGAAACTACAGCATAGAGACAGCTACTACTGGGGGGTCTCCTAGGCTAAACCACGTAGCAACATCGCCCCCTACTGTGAAACTACAGCATAGGATCAGCTACCACTGGAGGGTCCCCTAGGCTGAACCACGTAGCAACATCGCCCCCTGCTGTGAAACTACAGCATAGAGACAGCTCCCACTGGAGGGTCCCCTAGGCTAAACCACGTAGCAACATCGCCCCCTACTGTGAAACTACAGCATAGAGACAGCTACCACTGGAGGGTCCCCTAGGCTGAACCACGTAGCAACATCGCCCCCTGCTGTGAAACTACAGCATAGAGACAGCTACCACTGGAGGGTCCCCTAGGCTGGGCCACGTAGCAACATCGCCCCCTGCTGTGAAACTACAGCATAGAGACAGCTACCACTGGAGGGTCCCCTAGGTTGAACCACGTAGCAACATCGCCCCCTGCTGTGAAACTACAGCATAGAGACAGCTACCACTGGGGGGTCCCCTAGGCTGAACCACGTAGCAACATCGCCCCCTGCTGTGAAACTACAGCATAGAGACAGCTACCACTGGGGGGTCCCCTAGGTTAAACCACGTAGCAACATCGCCCCCTGCTGTGAAACTACAGCATAGAGACAGCTACCACTGGAGGGTCCCCTAGGCTGGACCACGTAGCAACATCGCCCCCTGCTGTGAAACTACAGCATAGAGACAGCTACCACTGGGGGGTCCCCTAGGCTGAACCACGTAGCAACATCGCCCCCTGCTGTGAAACTACAGCATAGAGACAGCTACCACTGGAGGGTCCCCTAGGCTGAACCACGTAGCAACATCGCCCCCTGCTGTGAAACTACAGCATAGAGACAGCTACCACTGGAGGGTCCCCTAGGCTGGACCACGTAGCAACATCGCCCCCTGCTGTGAAACTACAGCATAGAGACAGCTACCACTGGAGGGTCCCCTAGGCTGGACCACGTAGCAACATCGCCCCCTGCTGTGAAACTATCACAGCGTCGTTCAGCATTAGCAGTTCGCAGGGAGGAGCCATGTGCATAATGCAGCAGGGCGCAGAGTGCAGCAGGGTGCAGCAGGGTGCAGCAGGGTGCAGCAGGGTGCAGCAGGGTGCAGCAGGGTGCAGCAGGGTGCAGTGTACAGCAGGCTGCAGCAGGGTGCAGCACTGTGCAGTGTACAGCAGGCTGCAGCAGTGTACAGCAGGTTGCAGCAGGTTGCAGCAGGTTGCAGCAGTGTACAGCAGGGTGCAGTAGGGTGCAGCAATCGGCAGCAGGGTGCAGCACTGTGCAGGCTGCACCAGGGTGCAGAACGACAGTGCACTCGTGACTAGATGATGATGGTGACGATGACGACGATGATGATAGCGATAATGATTATGACGACGATAATGACGACCTGACGATGATGACGATGATGACGACGATGACAGCGACAACAACGATGACGACGATGTTGTCCCGTGACCCCCGCCGCCTTCCTGCAGGGGAACTCGGGGCTCGGGTTCAGCATCGCGGGCGGCACCGACAACCCGCACATCGGCGACGACCCGGCCATCTTCATCACCAAGATCATCCCCGGCGGCGCGGCCGCACAGGACGGTCGGCTCAGGTGAGGCTCCGGGACGGGTCCCGGGGGAGCGACCGGCGCCGCAAGCGTTGGGGCATCGCCGGTCGGGGAGCCGAAGGAGGTTTGCACGGAGGGTGGCGCTCGCTTGAATGCCCATCGGTGACTCGGAAGCGCTGTTGCCTAGGGGGGCCCCAGTGGCAGCTGTCCCTGCGTGGCACCAGCCTGTAAATGGGGACAGACTCGCACATGACGGCCATTGACGCGCACATGACGGCTATAGACTCACACAGAGAGTCATAGACTCACACAGAGTCATAGACTCACACAGAGAGTCATAGACTCACACAGAGGCTCATAGACTCACACAGAGACATCGACTCACACAGAGTCATAGCCTCACGCAGAGAGTCATAGATTCACACAGAGACCCATAGACTCACACAGAGAGCCATAGACTCACACAGAGAATCATAGACTCACACAGAGACCCATAGACTCACACACAGACCCATAAACTCTCACCGTGAACCACAGACTCATACATAGACCCAAAGGCTCACATAGACTCATAGACTCTCACCGTGACCCACAGACTCGCACAGAGAGCCATAGACTCTCACCGTGACCCACAGACTCACACAGAGACCCATAGACTCACACAGAGACTCATAGACTCTCACCGTGACCCACAGACTCGCACAGAGAGCCATAGACTCTCACCGTGACCCACAGACTCACACAGAGACCCATAGACTCACACAGAGACTCATAGACTCTCACCGTGACCCACAGACTCGCACAGAGAGCTATAGACTCTCACCGTGACCCACAGACTCACACAGAGACCCATAGACTCTCACCGTGACCCACAGACTCACACAGAGACCCATAGACTCTCACCGTGACCCACAGACTCACACAGAGAGCCATAGACTCTCACCGTGACCCACAGACTCACACAGAGACCCACAGACTCACACAGAGACCCACAGACTCACACAGAGACCCATAGACTCTCACCGTGACCCACAGACTCACACAGAGAGCCATAGACTCTCACCGTGACCCACAGACTCACACAGAGACCCACAGACTCACACAGAGACCCACAGACTCACAAAGAGACCCACAGACTCACACAGAGACCCACAGACTCACACAGAGACCCACAGACTCACACAGAGACCCATAGACTCGCACAGAGAGTCATAGACTCACACAGAAACCAATGAACTCTCACAGAGACCCATAGACTCATACATAGAGTCATAGACTCACACAAAGACCCATAGACTCGCACAGATACCCATAGACTCACACAGAGAGCCATAGACTCTCACCGTGACCCACAGACTCACACAGAGACCCATAGACTCACACAGAGACCCATAGACTCACACAGATACCCATAGACTCACACAGAGGCCCAGAGACTCTCACCATGACCCACAGACTCACACAGAGACCCAGAGATAAGGACTTGCATGGAGAGTGGCGCTTGCATCAAAGCCTCAGCAGCTCAGAGCTCCTCACGTCTCAGCTCAACCATCGCATTGCCCTGCTGCAGTCACTGAGGGGACCCCCAGTGGCAGCCGTCACTGTGCAGCACCACCTGGGATTGGAGCGGGATGGGTGGGGGGCATGGGGGGGTGGGGGGGTGGGGTGGTGAGGGGGGGGGGGGGAGTACAGCTGATGACACCACGAATGCGAAACAGAAGAGGAGGATGTGGCACGGGATGTGTGCTTGCGTGTGTGAGTGGGGCCTCCCCTAGGTCGACTCGGCCTCAAATGAGTAGCTGGTGCGGTGTGTGAACATCGCCACTGGGGAGACAAAGGCGGTCGAGCGTGGTGCTGGCCACCCACCCCCTCGTGTGCCGTTCCGGCCTTCATAGGTACTCGCTAACAGCACTTGCCCCTACAGTCTGTTAAGGCTACACGGGGGATCTTTGTCTTTGTGTGAGTGGGGAGCGGTGGTGTAGCGGTGAGCGCTACGCTGCGCTACGAAACCGGCGACCCGAGTTCGATTCCCGCTCACGGCCAACACCGGTGACGATTATTTGAACCGGTCCTGCCTGGGCCCTTTCTGGGTCGACTCAGCCTCAAATAAGTACCTGGTTCAGTGTGTGAAACCTCGTGAATGGAGAGACAAAGGCGGCCGGGCGTGGTGGCGGCCAACCACCTCCTCGTATGTCGTGCCGGCCTTCATAGGTGCTGCTACTCGCTAACAACACTTGCCCCAACAGTCTGTTCAGGCTACACGGGGGATCTTGTCTTTGTGTGAGTATGGGTAACGGTAGTGCACCGGCGAACCGAGTTTGATTCCCGCTCGCCGCCAACAACACCGGAAACAATCATCTGAACCAGTCCTGGGCCTCCCCTAGGTGGACTCGGCCTTAAATGAGGACCTGGTGCAGTTTGCCCACCCAACTTCTCGTGCGCCGTGTGGTGCTACTCGCTCACAGCCCTTGCCCCGACGCTCCGTTCGAGTCTCCACGAGGGATCTCGGTCTGTGTGTGTGTCTGCGTGCGTGACTGACTGATGCTGTGTGCGTGCGCAGGGTGAACGACTGCATCTTGCGCGTGAACGAGGTGGACGTGCGGGAGGTGGCGCACAGCCGCGCCGTGGAGGCGCTCAAGGAGGCCGGCTCCATCGTGCGCCTCTACGTGCGACGCAGACGCCCGCTCAGCGAGACCCTCGCCGAGATCAAGCTCGTCAAGGGGCCCAAGGGTGAGGGCCACGCACCACACACCACGCTGAGTATCACACTGGGCAGCGCCGCACCGCACACCGCACCAGGCACCACACCCTGAAGCACACCAAACACCGCACCAAACACCGCACCGAACACCGCACCGAACACCGCACCGAACACCGCACACCGCACCAGGCACCACACCCTGAAGCACACCAAACACCGCACCAAACACCGCACCAAACACCGCACCGAACACCGCACCGAACACCGCACACCGCACCAGGCACCACACCCTGAAGCACACCAAACACCGCACCAAACACCGCACCGAACACCGCACCGCACACCGCACCGCACACCGCACCAGGCACCACACCCTGAAGCACACCAAACACCGCACCAAACAACGCACCAAACACCGCACCAAACACTGCACCAAACACTGCACCAAACACCGCACCAGGCATTACACCGGGCACCGTACCAAAGAACAGCACCGAACATTGTGCCAAACGCCGCACCGTGTACACCGCACACCCCGCACCTCCACCTGCTCAGCCTAGGCGCCTACCACCACCGTCACCTGCAGGACCCCCCCCCACAGCCGTAACCCCCTGGCGGCTTGACCCTCGCGGCCTCTGTAGCCGTCACCCTCCCAACCCGAATCCCCGACCCTCTTCACTCGCCATAACCCCCCCCCGTGTCGTGCCCCCCCCCCCCGCCCCCCGCCCCCCGTGTATTGGTTTGGCCATGTTTGTTTGTTGCAGTACGGAGTTAGACTGATGGCCTTAATCTAAGTTGTCTTGTGGTTGTGGTTGTTGGTTGTTGTTTGACTTGCATCCCACTGGGATTTTTGCACACAGCGTTGGTGTGCGGTGATTTTTCTGCAATATTTTTCTGTCTTTTCTTGGATTTTCTGTTTGCACTTAGTCACATAGTCAATTTAAGATGTTTTCTTGTTCATGTTTTTGTTTTTTGTTTGTTGCGGTTGCACCCGATTCAAGAGCCGAATGGCTCACAGGGCTATACTAATACATTAACTTTGAAACTTGAACCCCCACCTCCCCCGCCTCCCCCGCCTCCCCCACCCCCACCTCCCCCGCCTCCCCCGCCTCCCCCGCCTCCCCCACCTCCGCCCCCCGCCTCCCCCAACTCCCCCGCCTCCCCCACCCCCCCCCCACCTCCCCCGCCTCCCCCACCTCCCCCACCCCCCCCCCCACCTCCCCCACCTCCCCCCCCCACCTCCCCCACCTCCCCTACCTCTCCCACCTCCCCCACCCCCCCCCGCCTCCCCCCCCCCCGCCTCCCCCGCCTCCCCCGCCTCCCCCACCCCTCCCCCACTAGGCCTTGGCTTCAGCATCGCAGGCGGCATCGGCAACCAGCACATGCCGGGGGACAACAGCATCTACGTGACGAAGATCATCGACGGGGGCGCCGCGCAGAAGGACGGACGCCTGCAGATCGGAGACCGCCTACTCGCGGTCAGCGGCTCACTGCTGCTGTTGCTGTACCGTACTGCTGCTGCACCGTACTGCTGCTGCACCCTGCTGCTGCTGCACCCTGCTGCTGCACCCTGCTGCTGCCGCACCCTGCTGCTGCTGCACCCTGCTGCAGCTGCACCCTGCTGCACGCTGCCGAAACGCTGCTACGCTCTCTGCAGCCTGCTGCGATCTATGCTCTGCTGCTGCACAATGCTGCTGCACAGTGCTGCTGCACAGTGCTGCTGCACCCTGCTGCTGCTGCACCCTGCTGCTGCACCCTGCTGCTGCTTTTGCACCCTGCTGCACCCTGCTACTGCTGCACCCTGCTGCACCGTGCTGCTGCTGCACCCTCCTGCACGCTGCCGAAAAACTGCTATGCCCCTCTGCAGCCTGCTGCTGCTGCACCCTGCTGTACCCTGCTGCTGCTGCACCCTGCTGCTGCACCCTGCTGCACCGCACTCGAATGAATACCTCGCGCTCGATGCCCGTGCTGCGTGCGTGCCGCTCATCTCACTTCACGTTGCTCCTGCTGCTCAACGCTCATTCTACTCGCTGCACCTGCTGCACTCTGCCCCCCCCCGCCCCCTGCCGCCACCCCCGCCAGGTGAACGCCATGTGCCTGGAGGAGGTGACGCACGAGGACGCGGTGGGGGCTCTGAAGAGCACCTCGGACGTGGTGTACCTCAAGGTGGCCAAGCCCACGAGCCTCTACCTGTCGGACACCTACGGGCCGCCCGACGTCACCAGCGGTCAGCAGCTCACCTGTACACACACGCACACACAGACACACACAGACACACACACAGACACAGACACACAGACACACACACACAGACACACACACACAGCCACACACAGCCACACACAGACAGACACACACACACACACAGACACACACACACAGACACACACACGCAGACACACAGACAGACACACAGACACACACAGACACACACATTCAACGGTGCTGGTTGTTGCTGGCCTCCTGGTGTGAGTAAGTAGCCTGTGACCCCCCCCCCCCTCCGCACCTGCTGATGCCTGCGTCCCTCTCCCCCCCTCCACGTCCGCCTTTGTCTCCCTCGTGCCCGCAGCCTACCCCCCCAGCATGGACAACCACGTGATGGGGCCCAGCGGGTACGGGGGCATCCACGGCCCCCCCTCACCCTCCCGCTACTCCCCCGTGCCCAAGTCTCTGATGGGCGACGATGACATGCTGAGGTGGGTGGTGGGGGGGGAGTGGTGGGGGGAGTGTTGGGGGGGGGGGGGGAGTGGTAGGGGGGAGTGGTGGTGAGTGGTGGGGGGCGGGGGGGGAGTGGTGGAGGGAGTGGTGAGTGGTGGGGGGAGTTGTGGGGAGAGTGGTGGGGGGGGGAGGGTGAGTGTAGGGGGGAGGGCGAGTGTAGGGGGGAGGGTGAGTGGTGAGTGGTGGGGGGAGTTGTGGGGGGAGTGGTGGGGGGGGGAGGGTGAGTGTAGGGGGGAGGGTCAGGTGGGGGGAGGGTGAGTGGTTGAGTGGTGGGGGCAGGGTGAGTGGTGGGGGGAGGGGGAGTGTTTGAGTGGTGGGGGGAGGGTGAGTGGTGGGATTGAGTGTAGAGGGGAGGGTGTGTGGTGAGTGGTGGGGGGAGGGTGAGTGGTGGGGATGAGTGGTGGAGGGAGTGGTGGTATTGAGTGGTGGGGGGAGGGGTGAGTGGTGGGGGGAGGGTAAGAGGTGAGTGGTGGGGGGAGGGTGGAGGGGGGGAGGGAGAGTGGTGGGGGGAGGGTGGAGGAATGAGGGACCACCCCAATCATCGTCATCCTCGATGACCCCTCACCCTGACCCTTCACCCTGACCCCTCACCCTGACCCCTTACCTCTAACCCTGTTCCCCATGACCCTCAACCGACAACTCCCCAGCTCTACTACGCAAGCTGCAGTCACCGGGGAGACAAAGGCGGTCGGGCGTGGTGGTGCTGTACCCCCCCCCCCCCCCTCCCCCGTGACGGCCTTCGCAGGCTCCAATCCGCTCGCTGACCGCACTTGCCAGCATTCTGCACGAGGCTACACGGGGGACCTTTGCATGTTGTGTGTGCTCCCCCCCCCCCCCCCCCCCCCTTCGCTCCCGGCGCAACCAGCGGCCCGCGCAAGATCGCGCTGCACAAGGGCTCGACGGGGCTGGGCTTCAACATCGTGGGGGGCGAGGACGGGGAGGGCATCTTCATCTCCTTCATCCTGGCGGGGGGCCCCGCCGACCTGAGCGGGGAGCTGCGGCGCGGGGACCAGATCGTGTCGGTGAGCGCGGGGACGTGTGTGTGTATGTGCGTGTGTGCGTGCGTGTGCGTGTACGTGCGTGTACGTGTGTGCTTGTGTGTGTGCGTGCGTGCGTGTGTGCGTGCGTGTGTGTGCGTGTGTGTGTGCGTGCGTGTGTGTGCGTGTGTGTGTGCGTGCGTGTGTGTGTGTGCGTGCGTGTGTGCGTGCATGCGCACATTACGCAGGACAGCGCGTTACGCAGGACTGTGTTTGTGTGTGTGTCTGCGTGAGTGTCTCTCTGTGAGTGTGTATGTCTGTGTGAGTGTGTGTGTGAGTGTCAGTGTGTGTGTCTGTGTGTGAGTGTCAGTGTGTGTGTCTATGTGTGTGTGTGTCTGTGTGTGTGTGTCTGTGTGTGAGTTTGTTTGTTTGTCTGTGTGAGTGTGTTTGTCTGTTGTCTGTGTGTGAGTGTCTGTGTGTGTGTGTCTGTGTTTGAGTGTGAGTGTCTGTGTGTGAGTTTGTTTGTCTATGTGTGAGTGTGTTTGTCTGTTGTCTGTGTGTGAGTGTGTGTGTCTGTGTGTGAGTGTGTGAATGTCTGCGTGTGAGTGTCTGCGTGTGAGTGTCTGTGTGTCTGTGTGAATTAGCCTTCATAGGTGCTACTCGCTAGTGCCACGTGCCCCTACAGTCTGCGAAGGCTGCAGCATCTCCTCTGTGTTTAGGTGAACGGCATCGACCTTCGAGGAGCCACGCACGAGCAGGCGGCCGCAGCGCTCAAGGGCGCCGGCCAGACCGTCACAATCATCGCGCAGTACAAGCCCGAGGGTGAGTGCGCACCAGCATAGCGAGTGACGCTGGGCAGCGAGTGACGCGGCGCAGCGAGTGACGCGGCGCAGCGAGTGACGCGGCGCAGCGAGTGACGCGGCGCAGCGAGTGACGCGGCGCAGCGAGTGACGCTGCGCAGCGAGTGACGCGGCGCAGCGAGTGACGCTGCGCAGCGAGTGACGCGGCGCAGCGAGTGACGCGGCGCAGCGAGTGACGCTGCGCAGCGAGTGACGCTGCGCAGCGAGTGACGCTGCGCAGGGCCGAGTGACGCGGCGCAGCGAGTGACGCTGCGCAGCGAGTGACGCTGCGCAGCGAGTGACGCTGCGCAG
>NC_083836.1:2947191-2977584 GCF_015708825.2 Lethenteron reissneri
CAGTCCCCGTCTCGCGGCGGCGGCGGCGGCGGCGCGGGAGATCCATCGGCCTCGTCGCGCACGAACTCCGCGCCGGCCCACGACCCCGCGTGCCGGATCGAGGGGGGGGACCCCCGTTCGGGGGCCGTTGCTGCTCCCCCCAACTCGTCGGCCCCTTGGAGACGCTCGCGGCTGCCGCCCAGGTGGTGGCGGTGGCGGTGACGGTGACGGTGGCGCGTGGCGGTGGTGCGGGCGCAGGCGGCCAGCACGCCCAGGCACAGCTCTTGGGCGCTGCTCGCGCGGCGAAGCCTCGGGGCAGCGCCGCAGACGCCGCCGGGCTTGACGGCCAGCGCGGAGTGCATCGCGGCAGCCTGGTCGCTCGCTCGCAAGCTCGGCTACTCATCCACCCGCTCGCCCGCTTAGCTAGCCGCTTAGACACCCACCCGCCCGCAGGCTCAGCTACCCACTCACCCACCCGCTCGCTCACCTACCCACCCAACCACCCGCTCGCTCACCTCCCCACCCACCCGCACGCTCGCTCACCTATCCACCCACCCGCCCGCTCGCTCGTTCACCTACCCACCCACCCGCCCACACGCTCGGCTACCCACCCACCCGCCCGCCCGCTCACCTAACCACCTACCCACCTACCCGCCCGCACGCTCACATACCCGCCCGGCTACCCGCCCGGCTACCCGCCCGCCCATCCACTCGCTCGCTTCACCAGCTGCTTGCTCGATCGCCAGCTCAACTACATCACCCACCCACTCACCTAACCACCCAGCCCGCCACCATCCTGCCCGTCCGCCTACTCACCCACCCAACCACTAACTCAATCACCCACCCAACCACCCACCCAACCACTAACTCAACCACCCACCCAACCACCTACTCAACCACGAACCCAACCACCCACCCAACCACTAACTCAACCACCCACCCACTCACCTATCCACTCACCCAACAAGCTACTCAATCACAAACTCCCTCGCCCACACTGACACCAGATAGTTCACGCAGCCGCGAGACCACTCAACTGCCCACCTCCTCAACTGCTCAGCCACTCACAAAACCTGTCCATCCCTCAACTGCCCAGCCACTCAAATGTTCACCCAGCCGCCTTGCCACGCACCCACCCCACCTACCCGCCGATCCGCCTATCGCCCCCCGCTCAGCCAGTCAACCGCGCACCCACTCACCCTCACCCGCCTACCCACACCACCACCCACACCACCCTCCCTGCCCACCCACCCACCCACCCCACCACGCAGTGGCCACCAACCCCTGTTCGCTCTCGCGCCACCCACATCCACGGCTGCCGTCCCCCCGCCACGGCGTTTCCCAGCGCTCCGGTACCATCAGCAGCCCGCGGCGGACGACTTCAACGAGCGGTGGCGATGTCAGCGGCGATGTCGATGTCAGTGGCGATGTCGGTGGCGATGTCAGCGGCGATGTCAGCGGCGATGTCAGTGGCGATGTCAGTGGCGATGTCAGCGGCGAGCGGCGAGCGGAGCAACGAGACCGCGGGGAACTGAGGCCGGCCGCGCCCGTCGCTCGCGACCTCTCGCGGGCGAGGCCTCCGGCACATCGGCTCGGATTCACCGGTGGTGGTGGCGCCTCGGTTGGGTGGGTGGGGGGGGAGGGTTACGCAACTGGCCGCTGCTTCGAGCTCCGGCGTCGATTGCTCGCGGCGTTGTCCCACCGCTCGACTCCCACGGGGTGGGGGAGGAGGCGGGGGAGGGAGGGGGAGAGGCGCTCTCTCTCCCCCTCTCTCACTCTCACTCTCTCTCTCTCTCTCTCGTTCCTCGGCGTCTCGTTGCGACCTTCACCGCGACCCCGTTGCCCGTTGGGAGAGGGGCACTCGTGATCGGCGCCAGCCGGAGCGGCGAGGGAGACCAGGAGAGAGAGAGGGGGGGGACCACGTGGAGAGTGGGAGACCGGGAGAGTTGGAGACCGGGAGAGTTGGAGACCGGGAGAGTTGGAGACCGGGAGAGTTGGAGACCGGGAGAGTGGGAGACTGGGAGAGTGGGAGACCGGGAGAGTTGGAGACCGGGAGAGTGGGAGACTGGGAGAGTGGGAGACTGGGAGAGTGGGAGACCGGGAGAGTTGGAGATCGGGAGAGTTGGAGACCGGGAGAGTGGGAGACCGGGAGAGTTGGAGACCGGGAGAGTTGGAGACCGGGAGAGTTGGAGACCGGGAGAGTGGGAGACCGGGAGAGTGGGAGACCGGGAGAGTGGGAGACCGGGAGAGTTGGAGACCGGGAGAGTGGGAGACCGGGAGAGTTGGAGACCGGGAGAGTTGGAGACCGGGAGAGTTGGAGACCGGGAGAGTGGGAGACCGGGAGAGTGGGAGACCGGGAGAGTGGGAGACCGGGAGAGTGGGAGACCGGGAGAGTGGGAGACCGGGAGAGTTGGAGACCGGGAGAGTTGGAGACCGGGAGAGTTGGAGACCGGGAGAGTTGGAGACCGGGAAAGTTGGAGACCGGGAGAGCGGGAGACCGGGAGAGTTGGAGACCGGGAGAGTTGGAGACCGGGAGAGTGGGAGACCGGGAGAGTGGGAGACCGGGAGAGTTGGAGACCGGGAGAATTGGAGACCGGGAGAGTTGGAGACCGGGAGAGTTGGAGACCGGGAGAGTTGGAGACCGGGAGAGTTGGAGACCGGGAGAGTTGGAGACCGGGAGAGTTGGAGACCGGGAGAGTTGGAGACCGGGAGAGTGGGAGACCGGGAGAGTGGGAGACCGGGAGAGTTGGAGACCGGGAGAGTTGGAGACCGGGAGAGATGGAGACCGGGAGAGTTGGAGACCGGGAGAGTTGGAGACCGGGAGAGTTGGAGACCGGGAGAGTTGGAGACCGGGAGAGTTGGAGACCGGGAGAGTTGGAGACCGGGAGAGTTGGAGACCGGGAGAGTTGGAGACCGGGAGAGTTGGAGACCGGGAGAGTTGGAGACCGGGAGAGTTGGAGACCGGGAGAGTTGGAGACCGGGAGAGTTGGAGACCGGGAGAGTTGGAGACCGGGAGAGTGGGAGACCGGGAGAGTTGGAGACCGGGAGAGTTGGAGACCGGGAGAGTTGGAGACCGGGAGAGTTGGAGACCGGGAAAGTTGGAGACCGGGAGAGCGGGAGACCGGGAGAGTGGGAGACTGGGAGAGTTGGAAACCGGGAGAGTTGGAGACCGGGAGAGTTGGAGACTGGGAGAGTGGGAGACCGGGAGAGTGGGAGACCGGGAGAGTTGGAGACCGGGAGAGTTGGAGACCGGGAGAGTGGGAGACCGGGAGAGTGGGAGACTGGGAGAGTTGGAGACCGGGAGAGTTGGAGACCGGGAGAGTTGGAGACCGGGAGAGTGGGAGACCGGGAGGAGAGTGGGAGACCGGGAGGAGAGGGGGGGGACCACGTGGAGACCGGGAGAGTGGGAGACCGGGCGTTGTTGGAGGCCCCGGCAGGTGCCGTGGTGATGCTCCACTTCACAAGACAGGAGGTCGCTGGCTCGGAGCGGGGGCGGCTCGCTCGAGGAGCCGATGAGCGAGATGAGATTCGTCACGCGAGCGGCATGGTGCTGCACGCGGAGAGTGGGAGCCAGTGGCTCCTACGTGAGCCTCCTCCTGGCTTCACAAAGCTTCTCCGAGCTCATTGAGCCTCGATCTGGCTCAGCGAGCCTCGATCTGGCTTAGTGAGCCTCGATCTGGCACAGCGAGCCTCGATCTGGCTTAGTGAGCCTCGATCTGGCTCAGCGAGCCTCGATCTGGCTCAGCGAGCCTCAAATCTGGCTCAGCGAGCCTCAAATCTGGCTCAGCGAGCCTCAAATCTGGCTCAGCGAGCCTCAAATCTGGCTCAGCGAGCCTCAAATCTGGCTCAGCGAGCCTCAAATCTGGCTCAGCGAGCCTCAAATCTGGCTCAGCGAGCCTCAAATCTGGCTCATTGAGCCTCAAATCTGGCTCAGCGATCCTCACCGACAAATCCGTTGTTGTTATTCCCAAGTGGAGTCCAGGGTGCCAACGAGTCACCTTGGGACAGTGGGGGGGGGGGGGGGGGGGGGTGCGGGGCAGCTGCCACTGGGGGCGCCCTTCGTATTGCACGTGTTGAGCTGAGAGAGGGGGGGGGGGAGGTAAAACGTCGTTAATTTGTGAATGAGCGCAACGGAAAAGTCCCTGCGCGATTCCCCCCACCCCGTCACGAGGATAGGGTCGCCCCTCCCCCCCATCCCAAACCCCCCCCACCCCCCCACACCCCCCCCCCCAACATCCACCCACCTCGACGACCAGGCAGCGCTGCCCCCCCTCCCCTCCCAGCCCCCCACCCCGCACGGCCAGCCCCTCCCCTCCCGTGAGGTGGAGGGTTAATAAATAAATTAATAAATCTCCGGCAAAGCCGCGATCGATAGGAACGGCTCGAGTTCGCGAGGCATCGGGTGGCAGGGGGCTCACAGCCCCCCACTGCTCCACACACTCACAAAGACAAAGAGCCCCCCCCCACCCGTACACAGCCTCACTCCCCCCACTCTCACTCACTCACTCCCCCCACTCTCACTCACTCCCCCCACTCTCACTCACTCCCCCCACACACTCACTCACTCCCCCCACTCTCACTCACTCCCTCCCCCCACCCTCACTCACTCACTCCTCCACCCTCACTCACTCACTCCCCCCACTTTCACTCACTCCCCCCACTCTCACTCACTCACTCCCCCCACCCTCACTCACTCACTCCTCCACCCTCACTCACTCACTCCCCCCACCACACTCTCACTCACCCCCCCCACTCTCACTCACTCACTCCCCCCACTCTCACTCACTCACTCCCCCACCCTCACTTACTCCCCCCACTCTCACTCACCCCCCACTCTCACTCACTCACAGTCCCCCCACTCTCACTCACTCACTGCCCCCCACTCTCACTCACTCACTCCCCCCACTCTCACTCACTCCCCCCACTCTCACTCACTCACTCCCCCACCCTCACTCACTCACTTCCCCCACCCTCACTCACTCACTTCCCCCACCCTCACTCACTCACTCCCCCACTCTCACTCACTCCCCCCACCCTCACTCACTCCCCCCACTCTCACTCACTCACTCACTCCCCCCACTCTCACTCTCACTCCACTCACTCCCCCCCCACGCTCACTCCCCCACCCTCACTCACTCACTCCCCCCACCCTCACTCACTCCCCCCACTCTCACTCACTCACTCACTCCCCCCACTCTCACTCACTCACTCCCCCCACCCTCACTCACTCCCCCATCCTCACTCACTCACTCCCCCCATCCTCACTCACTCCCCCCACTCTCACTCACTCACTCACTCCCCCCACTCTCACTCACTCCCCCCACCCTCACTCCCCCCACCCTCACTCACTCACTCCCCCCACCCTCACTCACTCACTCCCCCCACCCTCACTCACTCCCCCCACCCTCACTCACTCCCCCCACTCTCACTCACTCCCCCCACTCTCACTCACTCACTCACTCCCCCCACTCTCACTCACTCACTCACTCCCCCCACTCTCACTCACTCACTCCCCCCACCCTCACTCACTCCCCCCACCCTCACTCACTCACTCACTCCCCCCCACTCTGGAGACGTCATTTCCCTCGCCACGTACACACGACCCATGGGCTCGATCCCGACCCTGACGACGCCTGCCACATATTTGCAATCTGCATGTCCAGTCTCTCTCTGTGTCTCTCTGTCTCTGTGTCTCTCTGTGTCTCTCTCTCTCTCTGTGTCTCTCTCTCTCTCTGTGTCTCTCTCTGTGTCTCTCTGTGTCTCTCTGTGTCTCTCTGTGTCTCTCTGTGTCTCTCTGTGTCTCTCTGTGTCTCTCTGTCTCTGTCTCTCTCTGTCTCTCTCTGTCTCTCTCTGTCTCTAAGTCTCTCTCTATCTCTCTCTGTGTCTCTCTGTGTCTCTCTGTCTCTCTCTATCTCTCTCTGTCCCTCTCCCCGTGGTCGCGTGGATTTTATCTCCGGATTCTCCGGCGTTTCCCTCCACATCTAGAATCAACACCACGCGTTGAGACGAGGCTCTATGGAAGGGACATCACTTAGAACGTACGCTCACAGCACGGGCAAATAGATAATGAAATTTCCCTTGTTTGTCGAAAACTGTCAATAAACATACACTTATATACACACACACACGTGGCTTTTAGCAGAAATCATGGGTAATGTTCGTCTCTTGGTCTTTTACCGATTTGCTGCCGCTATTAATGTCCACGTTGAGATATCATTTGGGGAGCCGGGTGGCATCTCAAACTAAAGTAGCTACATAGTTCTGCGGGCAATTCATCTGGTAAAATAAAAAAATAGTTTCGTTTAAGATTTTTTGAACCGCGACCCTCTGCTGCAGCAGCAACAACAACAGCAACAACAGCAATAGCAACAACAGCAACAACAACAACAGCAACAACAACAACAGCAACAACAGCAACAACAGCAACAGCAGCAACAACAACAGCAACACCAGCAACAGCAGCAACAACAACAGCAACACCAGCAACAACAACAGCAACAACAACCGCAACAACAACAACAGCAACACCAGTAACAACAACAGCAACAACAACAGCAACAACAACAACAGGTGGTGAGAAAGCAGAGGAGGGGAGGGGATGCGGAGAGTGAGGGCAATGGGGGAAGGGAGGAAGGATGAGGATGGAGACAGAGAAAAAGAGGAAGAGGATAGAGGGAGATAGGGGAGTAGGAGGGAGATAGGGGAGTAGGAGGGAGATAGGGGAGTAGGAGGGAGATAGGGGAGTAGGAGGGAGATAGGGGAGTAGGAGGGAGATAGGGGAGTAGGAGGGAGACAGGAGTTGAAGGGAGATAGGGGAGTAGGAGGGAGATAGGGGAGTAGGAGGGAGATAGGGGAGTAGGAGGGAGATAGGGGAGTAGGAGGGAGATAGGGGAGTAGGAGGGAGATAGGGGAGTAGGAGGGAGATAGGGGAGTAGGAGGGAGACAGGAGTTGAAGGGAGATAGGGGAGTAGGAGGGAGATAGGGGAGTAGGAGGGAGATAGGGGAGTAGGAGGGAGATAGGGGAGTAGGAGGGAGATAGAGTTGAAGGGAGATAGGGGAGTAGGAGGGAGATAGGGGAGTAGGAGGGAGATAGGGGAGTAGGAGGGAGATAGGGAGTTGAATGGAGATAGGGGAGTAGGAAAAAATAATAACATAGAAAACTTGGGGAACATAGACACAAAGTAGGGAGAGAGGGGGTAGAGAGAGGGGGTAGAGAGAGAGGGGGTAGACAGAAAGGGGGTAGAGAGAGAGAGAAGGTAAAGAGAGAGAGGGGGTAGAGAGAGGGGGTAGAGAGAGGGAAGGGGTAAGAAGGAAGAGGAACAGAGCGTGAAATCTTCTTGTTTCATCTGATCGTAACAAAAACCAGAGAAAGAGAGGTGAGGCAGGCAGAGAAGAGGAGGATGGAAGAGAGGCACAGAGGGGAGGAAGTGAATGACGAGGTGGGGATGTAGAAGAGGATGATGATGATCCAGATGATGATCCAAATGATGATCCAGATGATGATCCAGATGATGATCCAGATGATGATCCAGATGATGATCCAGATGATGATCCAAATGATGATCCAGATGATGATCCAGATGATGATCCAGATGATGATCCAGATGATGATGATCCAGATGATGATCCAGATGATGATCCAGATGATGATCCAGATGAGGATGAATGAGTGACAGTGGGAAGGAGAAGTAGGAGGAGGGGTTTGAGGCGGTGGGGGGGGGGGGGGGTCCCGCACCCTGTTATCGACCACCCGCCCGCCCCCCCATCTGCGTGGGGGTGCCTCGGTAATTAACGACGCGGATCAAGAGCGGAGAGACCCTCACAACCTCCCCCCCCCCACCGTGCCACCCACACAGCCCCCCAGCCCGTGCCAGTCGATACGCGCCCGAGTTTCACTTCAAGGGGAGCGCAGCTCTTGGCCGACCGCTGGCTTCTTCATCGATCGCCACCCGCCCCCCCTCGTTCTTACCCCCCCACCACCCCCACCCCCCCTCGTTCTTACCCCCCCACCACCCCCCACCCCCCACCCCCCCTCGTTCTTACCCCCCCCCACCCACCCCCACAGCACCCCCGCAACGCCCCCCCCCCAACAAACCCCTCCCACCCTCCCCCCGACAACGCTCCCCGTGCATAATTCACGAGCATCGCGAGTGAGCGGAGACATCAATTATTCACGCGGTGGTGTTGGTCGCGGTGGTAGCGGTAGTGGTGGTGGTGTTGGTCGCGGTGGTGGAGGTAGCAGTGGTGTTGGTAGCGGTGGTGGTGTTGGTAGCGGTGGTGGTGTTGGTCGCGATGGTAGCGGTAGTGGTGGTGGTGTTGGTCGCGGTGGTGTTGGCAGCGGTGGTGTTGGTCGCGGTGGTGGTGGTAGTAGCGGTGGTGTTGGTAGCGGTGGTGGTGGTAGCGGTGGTGGTAGCGGTGGTGGTAGTAGCGGTGGTGGTGTTGGTAGCGGTGGTGGCGGTCGTGGTGGTGGTGGTAGTAGCGGTGGTGTTGGTAGCGGTGGTGTTGGTAGCGGTGGTGGTGTTGGTAGCGGTGGTGGTGGTAGCGGTGGTGGTGGTGGTGGTAGCGGTGGTGTTGGTAGCGGTGGTGGCGGTGGTGTTGGTAGCGGTGGTGGTGTTGGTAGCGGTGGTGGTGTTGGTAGCGGTGGTGGTGTTGGTAGCGGTGGTGGTGTTGGTAGCGGTGGTGGTGTTGGTAGCGGTGGTGGTGTTGGTAGCGGTGGTGGTGTTGGTAGCGGTGGTGTTGGTAGCGGTGGTGTTGGTAGCGGTGGTAGCAGTGGTGGTGGTGGTAGTAGCAATGGTGGTAGCGGTGGAGGTGGTATCAGTGGTGGTGGTGATGTGGGTCGTGGTGGTGGTGGTAGCGGTGGTGGCGGCGGTGGTGGTGGCGGTGGTCGCGGCCTTGGTGGTGGTGGCTACAACGGATGGCAGAGGAGCGACGCTCACAACAAGGAGCGGAGCGTCGGGTGGCTAAATGCATCAGGTTCGCACAGTAGGGGGTACAGCTGGTGGTGTCCATCTAGCGGTCATCTCAGTCAGCCAACCCGTGGCGCCTGCAGGGTCTGTCCCGATGACCCCCTGTCAGGAGCGAGCCTTCAAAACTTCACGTGGCCTGAAAGTGCACCTACCCTGGCACAGGCGCCGTGGTGATGTCACTGCCACCTAGTGGCGAATGGCGGGGGTATTGGTGTTGGTGGCGGTGGTGGTGGCGGTGGTGACGGTGGTGACGGTGGTGGTGGTGGCGGTGGTGGTGGCGGTGGCGGTGGTGGTGGTGGTGGGGCACGGTGGCGGTGGTGGTGGTGGTGGTTGTGGCGGCGGTGGCAGCGGTGGCGGTAGCGGCGGTGGTGGTGGTTGGGGTGGTGGTGGTGGTGGCAGCGGTGGTGACGGTGGTGACGGTGGTGGCGGTGGCGGTGGCGGTGGCGGTTGGGGTGGTGGTGGTGGCTGTGGCGGTGGTGGTGGTGGGGGCGGTGGTGGTGGTAGTGTAGTGGTTAGTGCGCTGCAATTCGAACCTGGCGACACGGGTTCGATTCTCGCTCACAGCCAACATAAGTGACGATTTTCTGAACCGGTCCTGGGCCTCCCCTAGATCGACTCAGCCTCAAATGAGTAGCCGGTGCGGTGTGTAGTAAACATCGACACTGGGGAGACAAAGGCGGCCGGGCGTGGTTGCTGGCCACCCACCCCCTCGTGTGCCGTGCCGGCCTTTATAGGTGCTACTCGCTAACAGCACTTGCTCCAACAGTCTGCCAAGGCTACACGGGGGATCTTTGTCTTTGGTGGGGGTGGGAGTGGGGAGAAGGGCGCGGGACTCAGCCAGTGGGGGGCGCCCGACAGCCTCCCAGATCATCACAACGCAATCATCATCATCATGATCACAATCATCATCATCACAATCATCATCAGGATCACAACGCAATCATCATCACAACGCAATTTGCGGGTGTCGCGGTGGCGAGATGTGATAGTGGTGGTGGTGATAATGTTGGTAGTGGTTATTGTTGTGGTGGTGGTGGTGATGATGGTGGGGGTGGTGATAGTGGTGGTGATGATGATAATGATGATGGTAGTGGTGATGATGGTGGTGGTTGTGATGGTGGTGGGGGTGGTGATAGTGGTGGTGATGGTGACGATAGTGGTGGTAGTGGTGGCGCTGGTCATGACGATGATAGTGGTGATGATGATAGTGATGGTGATGATAGTGGTGATGGTGATGATAGTTGTGGTATTGATAGTGATGATAGTGATAGTGGTGATAGTGATGGTGATGATAGTGATGGTGATAATGGTGCTGGTGATGATAGTGGTGGTATTGATAGTGATGATAGTGATGGTGATGATAGTGATGGTAGTGATGACAGCGGTAGTGGTGATTCACCACCGCTCCCTCCCGATACACAACCAAGGCCCCTGTTGTTGCCACTCGACCCGACAGACGAACCCATCAGCGCGCACACCCACAGCCACCTCGCACTTTACAACACATCCCTCCACTCAGAGAACAAGGCCCCGTCCATAGGTGGGTGCTTCGGGGTCTTGGAAAAAAAATCACTCGTCTAATGTGTCCCCGCGCTCTCCCCCCCCCCCCCAAAGCGCGGGGCCCAGGGCAGCCCCCCCCCATTCGCCGTGCACTCTCGCCACGAGACGGGTGTGTAAACAAAGAGAGGTCACATAGCGTCGTAGCTGGCAACCCATTTATCAGTGCCCGACCTTATCACCGACTAATTCAGAGCTGATTGGTCACCACCGCGTCCCTTTTAAATTTCAACGCCCATCCTACAAAGTCGCATCGCAAGGGAGACAGACAAAGAAATCGACAAAGAAATCGACAAACACATTTGTGTTTGCACGCATTGAGACGGCTGTTTCAATACGCCTGCTGTGTATTTGGAGTTTGCGTGCCTCTCTCTCTCTCCTCGTGGTGAGATGTTAATAACCTCGCCTGGTACACAGGAGATGGTGGGTTTGATCCCGACCCTGACGCCTGCTGTATATTTGGAGTTTGCGTCTCTCTCTCTCTCCTCGTGAGATGTTATCTACCTCGCCTGGTACACAGGAGGTCGTGGGGTTGATCCCGACCCTGACACCTTCTGCATATTTGGAGTTTGCGTCTCTCTCTCCTCGTGAGATGTTAATTACCTCGCCTGGTACACAGGAGGTCGTGGGTTTGTTCCCGACCCTGACGCCTGCTGTATATTTGAAGTTTGCGTGCCTCTCTCCTTGGGGTTGAGATGTTAACTACCTCGCCTTGGTCGTGGGTTCGATCCCGACCCTGACACCTGCTGCATATTGGAGTTTGCATGTCTCCCTCTCCCCGTGGTGAGATGTTAATTACCTCGCCTGGTACACAGGAGGTCGTGGGTTTGTTCCCGACCCTGACGCCTGCTGTATATTTGGAGTTTGCGTCTCTCTCCCCGTGGTGAGATGTTATCTACCTCGCCTGGTACAAAGGGGGTCGTGGGTTTGTTCCCGACCCTGACGCCTGCTGTATATTTGAAGTTTGCTTGCCTCTCTCTTTGGGGTTGAGATGTTAACTACCTCGCCCTGGTCGTGGGTTCGATCCCGACCCTGACACCTGCTGCATATTGGAGTTTGCATGTATCCTTCTCCCCGTGGTGAGATGTTAACTTCCTCGCCTGGTATGCAGGAGGTCGTGGGTTGGATCCCGACGCCTGCTGCTGTATATTTGGAGTTTGCATCTCTCTCTCTCTCTCCCCAAGGTCGTGTGTTTTTTGTTCTGGGGATCCTTCAAATTTCCCTTCACATTTAGAATCCACGTGCTCGTGTCGATGTCGACTTGTTCCCCGCACACGACACTCGCCACTTCACTGAGCTCTCATTTGTGGCCAGGTCGGAATTCTTAACAAAGAAAACAACGGCTGTATAGCTCAGTGGTCCTTAACCCGGTAAAAATAATAAATAGTAAAAATAGACAGAGAGTGAAAGTGCCACGGACAAACTGTACGAGAGGCAGGGAATCCATAATTGAGGTAGCTAGCAGATAATGTTCGTCATCTGCTCCGGGTTCCGCCGACATAGGCACGAATCAGCGCTCACAACACACAATTGGGGCGAACATCCCAACGATGTCGGACCACAGAGGTTTGCAAGATGTCGCTAGCTAGCGACACACCTGTAGACACACACATAGGTAGCCACACACCTGTAGACACACACACAGGTAGCCACACACCTGTAGACACACACACAGGTAGCTAGCGACACACCTGTAGACACACACAGCAGGTAGCGACACACCTGTAGCCACACACCTGTAGACACACACACAGGTAGCCACACACCTGTAGACTCACACACCAGGTAGCCACACACCTGTAGACTCACACAGCAGGTAGCTACACACCTGTAGACACACACAGCAGGTAGCCAGCCACACACCTGTAGACACACACAGCAGGTAGCCACACACCTGTAGACACACACACAGGTAGCTACATACCTGTAGACACACACAGGTAGCCACACACCTGTAGACACACACACAGGTAGCTACACACCTGTAGACACACAGCAGGTAGCTACACACCTGTAGACACACACACAGGTAGCCACACACCTGTAGACACACACACAGGTAGCCATACACCTGTTGACACACACACAGCAGGTAGCCACACACCTGTAGACACACACACAGGTAGCCAGCTACACACCTGTAGACACACACAGGTAGCTACACACCTGTAGACACACACAGCAGGTAGCTACACACCTGTAGACACACACAGGTAGCTACACACCTGTAGACACACACAGGTAGCATCACACCTGTAGACACACACACAGGTAGCCACACACCTGTAGACACACACAGCAGGTAGCCAGCCACACACCTGTAGACACACACACAGGTAGCTACACACCTGTAGACACACACAGGTAGCCACACACCTGTAGACACACACACAGGTAGCCACACACCTGTAGACACACACACAGGCAGCCACACACCTGTAGACACACACAGCAGGTAGCTACACACCTGTAGACACACACACAGGTAGCATCACACCTGTAGACACACACACAGCAGGTAGCCAGCCACACACCTGTAGACACACACACAGGTAGCCAGCTACACACCTGTAAACACACACAGGTAGCGACACTCCTGTAGACACACACACAGGTAGCCACACACCTGTAGACACACACAGCAGGTAGCTACACATCTGTAGACACACACAGCAGGTAGCCACACACCTGTAGACTCACACACAGGTAGCTAGCCACACACCTGTAGACACACACAGCAGCTAGCCAGCCACACACCTGTAGACACACACACAGGTAGCGTCACACCTGTAGACACACACACAGGTAGCCACACACCTGTAGACACACACACAGGTAGCCACACACCTGTAGACACACACACAGGTAGCCAGCCACAAACCTGCAGACACACACTCAGGTAGACACACACTCAGGTAGACACACACACAGGTAGCCACACACCTGTAGACTCACACACAGGTAGCTACACAACTGTAGACACACACACAGGTAGCCACACACCTGTAGACACACACACAGGTAGCCACACACCTGTAGACACACCCAGCAGGTAGCGTCACACCTGTAGACACACACAGCAAGTAGCCAGCCACACACCTGTAGACACACACACAGGTAGCCAGCCACACACCTGTAGACACACACAGCAGGTAGCTACACACCTGTAGACACACACAGGTAGCTACACACCTGTAGACACACACACACAGGTAGCCAGCCACATACCTGTAGACACACACACAGGTAGACACACACAGGTAGCGTCACACCTGTAGACACACACACAGGTAGCCACACACCTGTAGACACACACACAGGTAGCCACACACCTGTAGACACACACACAGGTAGCTACATACCTGTAGACACACACAGGTAGCCACACACCTGTAGACACACACACAGGTAGCTACACACCTGTAGACACACAGCAGGTAGCTACACACCTGTAGACACACACACACACAGGTAGCCAGCCACATACCTGTAGACACACACACAGGTAGACACACACAGGTAGCGTCACACCTGTAGACACACACACAGGTAGCCACACACCTGTAGACACACACACAGGTAGCCACACACCTGTAGACACACACACAGGTAGCTACATACCTGTAGACACACACAGGTAGCCACACACCTGTAGACACACACACAGGTAGCTACACACCTGTAGACACACAGCAGGTAGCTACACACCTGTAGACACACACACAGGTAGCCACACACCTGTAGACACACACACAGGTAGCCATACACCTGTTGACACACACACAGCAGGTAGCCACACACCTGTAGACACACACACAGGTAGCCAGCTACACACCTGTAGACACACACACAGGTAGCTACACACCTGTAGACACACACAGCAGGTAGCTACACACCTGTAGACACACACAGGTAGCTACACACCTGTAGACACACACAGGTAGCATCACACCTGTAGACACACACACAGGTAGCCACACACCTGTAGACACACACAGCAGGTAGCCAGCCACACACCTGTAGACACACACACAGGTAGCTACACACCTGTAGACACACACACAGGTAGCCACACACCTGTAGACACACACACAGGCAGCCACACACCTGTAGACACACACAGCAGGTAGCTACACACCTGTAGACACACACACAGGTAGCATCACACCTGTAGACACACACACAGCAGGTAGCCAGCCACACACCTGTAGACACACACACAGGTAGCCAGCTACACACCTGTAAACACACACAGGTAGCGACACTCCTGTAGACACACACACAGGTAGCCACACACCTGTAGACACACACAGCAGGTAGCTACACATCTGTAGACACACACAGCAGGTAGCCACACACCTGTAGACTCACACACAGGTAGCTAGCCACACACCTGTAGACACACACAGCAGCTAGCCAGCCACACACCTGTAGACACACACACAGGTAGCGTCACACCTGTAGACACACACACAGGTAGCCACACACCTGTAGACACACACACAGGTAGCCAGCCACAAACCTGCAGACACACACTCAGGTAGACACACACTCAGGTAGACACACACACAGGTAGCCACACACCTGTAGACTCACACACAGGTAGCTACACAACTGTAGACACACACACAGGTAGCCACACACCTGTAGACACACACACGGGTAGCCACACACCTGTAGACACACCCAGCAGGTAGCGTCACACCTGTAGACACACACAGCAAGTAGCCAGCCACACACCTGTAGACACACACACAGGTAGCCAGCCACACACCTGTAGACACACACAGCAGGTAGCTACACACCTGTAGACACACACAGGTAGCTACACACCTGTAGACACACACACACAGGTAGCCAGCCACATACCTGTAGACACACACACAGGTAGACACACACAGGTAGCGTCACACCTGTAGACACACACACACAGGTAGCCACACACCTGTACACACACACACAGGTAGCCACACACATGTAGACACACACAGGTAGCCACACACATGTAGACACACACAGGTAGCCACACACCTGTAGTCACACACAGGAGCAGGCCTGGGTTGGGGTTGATGGACCATTGCGTCAGTACTCGTAGCAAGGTTCCCTGACCCCCTCCCTCATCGCCCCGATCCCCCCCCCCTCCCCCCACGCCGAATCCAGATGTCTCCTCCCTCCGCCTTCTACCGTAATGCGTTTTTGTTTTCCATTTGTGGAGAGAGCGAGAGATGATTCTGAGATGCGATGGCATTCGGGATTGAAACTTTAAATTGGAGAGAGAGAGATAAGAGATTGACACATGGAGGAAGACACAGACGGAGAGAAAGAGACGGCAGCTGGAGACGGGTAGAGGACGAACAAATAAGAGAGACAGACGGCGAGACACAGGGGAAGAGACACGGAAAGAGTGAGACACAGACAGAGAGTGAGAGCGAGACACAGGGAGAGAGACGGCGAGACACAGGGGAAGAGACACGGAAAGAGTGAGACACAGACAGAGAGTGAGAGCGAGACACAGGGAGAGAGACGGTGAGACACACAGGGGAAGGGACACGGAGAGAGTGAGACACAGAGAGAGAGAGACACAGGGGAAGAGACACAGATGTAGAGAGTGAGACACAGAGAGAGAGACGGTGAGACATGTCGAGACACAGGGGAAGAGACACGGAGACAGCGAGACACGCAGAGAGACAGGAGGCAGTGAGACACAGCAACGTACGGGGTAAGAGACAGAGACAGTGAGACACACAGAGAGACAGTGACACACACACAGCGATAGAGAGAGAGAGACAGAGAGACACACACAGAGAGACAGTGACACACACACAGCGATAGAGACAGAGAGACACACACACAGAGAGACAGAGAGACACACACAGTGATAGAGAGAGAGAGAGAGACAGAGATACACACACAGAGAGACAGAGAGACACACACAGTGATAGAGAGAGAGAGAGAGACAGAGACACACACACAGAGAGACAGAGAGACACACACAGCGATAGAGAGAGAGAGAGAGACAGAGATACACACACAGAGAGACAGAGAGACACACACAGCGATAGAGAGAGAGAGAGAGACAGAGATACACACACAGTGATAGAAAGAGAGAGACACACAGAGAGAGACACACAGAGAGATACACACACAGTGATAGAAAGAGAGAGACAGAGGCAGTGACACACACACAGCGATAGAGAGAGAGAGAGAGACAGAGAGACACACACAGAGAGATACACACACAGCCATAGAGATCGTGAGAGAGAGACAGAGAGACACACACACAGAGATACACACACAGCCATAGAGATCGTGAGAGAGAAACAGAGAGACACACACACAGAGATACACACACAGCCATAGAGATCGTGAGAGAGAGACAGAGAGACACACACACAGAGATACACACACAGCCATAGAGAGCGTGAGAGAGAGACAGAGAGACAGAGAGACACACACACAGAGAGACACACACACAGAGATACACACACAGCCATAGAGATCGTGAGAGAGAGACAGAGAGACACACACAGAGAGATACACACACAGCCATAGAGATCGTGAGAGAGAGACAGAGAGACACACACACAGAGAGACACACACACAGAGATACACACACAGCCATAGAGAGCGTGAGAGAGAGACAGAGAGACACACACAGAGAGATACACACACAGCCATAGAGAGCGTGAGAGAGAGACAGAGAGACAGAGAGACACACACACAGAGATACACACACAGCCATAGAGATCGTGAGAGAGAGACAGAGAGACACACACACAGAGAGACACACACAGCCATAGAGAGCGTGAGAGAGAGACAGAGAGACACACACACAGAGAGACACACACAGCCATAGAGAGCGTGAGAGAGAGACAGAGAGACACACACACAGAGAGACACACACACAGAGATACACACAGAGAGAGACACACACAGAGATACACACACAGCCATAGAGATCGTGAGAGAGAGACAGAGAGACACACACAGAGAGATACACACACAGCCATAGAGATCGTGAGAGAGAAACAGAGAGACACACACACAGAGATACACACAGAGAGAGACACACACAGAGATACACACACAGCCATAGAGAGCGTGAGAGAGAGACAGAGAGACACACACACAGAGATACACACAGAGAGATAGAGATCGTGAGAGAGAAACAGAGAGACACACACACAGAGATACACACAGAGAGAGACACACACAGAGATACACACACAGCCATAGAGATCGTGAGAGAGAGACAGAGACACACACACACAGAGATACACACACAGCCATAGAGAGCGTGAGAGAGAGACAGAGAGACACACACACAGAGAGACACACACAGCCATAGAGATCGTGAGAGAGAGACAGAGAGACACACACACAGAGATACACACACAGCCATAGAGATCGTGAGAGAGAGACAGAGACACACACACACAGAGATACACACACAGCCATAGAGAGCGTGAGAGAGAGACAGAGAGACACACACACAGAGAGACACACACAGCCATAGAGAGCGTGAGAGAGAGACAGAGAGACACACACACAGAGATACACACACAGCCATAGAGAGCGTGAGAGAGAGACAGAGAGACACACACACAGAGATACACACACAGCCATAGAGATCGTGAGAGAGAGACAGAGAGACACACACAGAGAGATACACACACAGCCATAGAGAGCGTGAGAGAGAGACAGAGAGACAGAGAGACACACACACAGAGATACACACACAGCCATAGAGAGCGTGAGAGAGAGACAGAGAGACACACACACAGAGATACACACACAGCCATAGAGATCGTGAGAGAGAAACAGAGAGACACACACACAGAGATACACACACAGCCATAGAGATCGTGAGAGAGAAACAGAGAGACACACACACAGAGATACACACACAGCCATAGAGATCGTGAGAGAGAAACAGAGAGACACACACACAGAGAGACACACACACAGAGATACACACACAGCCATAGAGAGCGTGAGAGAGAGACAGAGAGACACACACACAGAGATACACACACAGCCATAGAGAGCGTGAGAGAGAGACAGAGAGACACACACACAGAGATACACACACAGCCATAGAGATCGAGAGAGAGAGACAGAGAGACACACACACAGAGATACACACACAGCCATAGAGAGCGTGAGAGAGAGACAGAGAGACACACACACAGAGATACACACACAGCCATAGAGATCGTGAGAGAGAGACAGAGAGACACACACACAGAGATACACACACAGCCATAGAGATCGTGAGAGAGAAACAGAGAGACACACACACAGAGATACACACACAGCCATAGAGATCGTGAGAGAGAGACAGAGAGACACACACACAGAGATACACACACAGCCATAGAGAGCGTGAGAGAGAAACAGAGAGACACACACACAGAGATACACACACAGCCATAGAGATCGTGAGAGAGAAACAGAGAGACACACACACAGAGATACACACACAGCCATAGAGAGCGTGAGAGAGAAACAGAGAGACACACACACAGAGATACACACACACAGAGATACACACACAGCCATAGAGATCGTGAGAGAGAGACAGAGGCGTGGACCGGTGACAACTGACGGGCGCGGCATGAACAACGCACGGCGTTCCGCGCCAAGCTGTCACTCACAGCGAGCCACGTGGGCTGCTGGACGGGCAGCAGCGAATGTCGTGGTCGCGGTGGCGGCCTGCGTTGCTGTGGCAGGTTTGACGCAACACGTGGCAAGGGTTGACGCAACACGTGGCAAGGGTTGACGCAACACGTGGCAAGGGTTTGACGCAACACGTGGCAGGCGACGCAACACGTGGCAGGCGACGCAACACGTGGCAAGGGTTGACGCAACACGTGGCAAGGTTTGACGCAACACGTGGCAGGCGACGCAACACGTGGCAAGGTTTGACGCAACACGTGGTAGGCGACGCAACACGTGGCAAGGTTTGACGCAACACGTGGCAGGCGACGCAACACGTGGCAGGCGACTCAACACGTGGCAGGCGACTCAACACGTGGCAAGGTTTGACGCAACACGTGGCAAGGTTTGACGCAACACGTGGCAAGGTTTGACGCAACACGTGGCAGGCGACGCAACACGTGGCAAGGTTTGACGCAACACGTGGTAGGCGACGCAACACGTGGCAAGGTTTGACGCAACACGTGGCAGGCGACGCAACACGTGGCAAGGTTTGACGCAACACGTGGCAGGCGACGCAACACGTGGCAAGGTTTGACGCAACACGTGGCAGGCGACGCAACACGTGGCAAGGTTTGACGCAACACGTGGCAGGCGACGCAACACGTGGCAGGCGACTCAACACGTGGCAGGCGACTCAACACGTGGCAAGGTTTGACGCAACACGTGGCAAGGTTTGACGCAACACGTGGCAAGGTTTGACGCAACACGTGGCAGGCGACGCAACACGTGGCAAGGTTTGACGCAACACGTGGTAGGCGACGCAACACGTGGCAAGGTTTGACGCAACACGTGGCAGGCGACGCAACACGTGGCAAGGTTTGACGCTGCAAGGCAGCGCACACAGTGGCAACGTGTGGCAGCTGGAGGGACAGTGTCGCCGTGGCAAGTTTTTTTTTTAAACGCAACCCACATACCCAGGAGAGCGAATGGTGCCTTCTTATTTTTCTAATTCGAGTACAAAACTGAATATTTCAAGAATACATTGCACTGGGATTGCATGCAATGTGAATACACGCAATGCGATTGCACGCAATGCGAATGCACGCAATGCGATTGCACGCAATGCGATTGCACGCAATGCGATGGCACGCAATGCGATTGCACGCAATGCGATGGCACGCAATGCGATTGCACGCAATGCGATTGCACGCAATGCGATGGCACGCAATGCGATTGCATGCAATGCGATTGTACATAACGTGAATACAGCCCTGTCACTCGAAGGTGTCACTGTGACAAGTCCCGGCAATTAGCGCTGCTTGTTACTGGCCGCTAACCCACCCCCCCTCACCCCCCTCGCCGGATCACCCCTCCCCCCCCAACCCCAACCCCGCTCACCTCCTGACAGAGTTTTCAGACTCACTGAGGCTTTGCTGGGTCAATAAAAATAATATAATAATTATTAGTATTGATCTCAAGGTGTCAGACTGAGTAGAGGTTGAAGACTTCACATTCCTCGACCCCCACCCCCCATCTACAGCACGGTACCAGCACGGTAACAGCACGGTAACAGCACGGTACCAGCACGGTAACAGCACGGTAACAGCACGGTAACAGCACGGTAACAGCACGGTACCAGCACGGTAACAGCACGGTAACAGCACGGTAACAACGCGTGCTAGTGAGTGTGTGTGTAGAGTTCTTCTCGGCCACGGTCATTCCCTCCCTTCTCTACGCTTGCGAAACCTGGACCGCCCTAATGGAGCATCTTCGCCGGTTAGAAACATTCAGGCTGGCCTGTCTACGATCCATCCTCGGTTTAACCAGGCTGGATTGTGTGAGGAGCTCGCAAATCCTTGAAAGATCTGGGCAAAGTCCCATCGGTGAGCTCCTACGGCAGGCAAGGCTGCGTTGGCTGGGTCATGTAGCCCGCATGCTCAGCCACCGCATGCCTAAACAGCTTTTGTTCGGCTGGATCAGGTAGGGAGGTGAGGGGGGGTAGGGAGGTGAGGACGGGGTAGGGAGGTGAGGGAGGGTAGGGAGGTGAGGGGGGGGAGGGTGGGTAGGGAGGTGGGTGGGGGTAAGGAGGGGGTGTGGGGTAAGGTGGGGGGGTAGGGAGGTGAGGAGGGGGGGGTAAGGAAGGTGAGGAGGGGGTAGAGAGGGAGGGTGGGGGGTCATATCCGTCAAAGCAGCCGTCGGCACGTGTTCACAACAAGTGCATCACCGCCGCTAGACTCAGATTGCTCACGAAGCTTGTTGCCTTGGTCTAGACAGTGGGTGGGGGGGGGGTCAGTGGAGGCACGAGGCGAACGAAGGAAAAGTCGAGAGACCCAAGCAGCCCAAGGGAAGCCCGGACTCGCCGTGATGAGGGAGGACGGCGCAGATAGCGGCTCGCGACTTCCCAATCAACGCCGATCGGTCGTGAGCATCAACTTGACAATTAGTCTCCACCCTGTATCACCAGGTGTGTGTCTCTCTCATCTCGTCTCTCACGATGTCTGTACCACGAGTCTGTGTCTCTCTCCTCTCGTCTCTCACGAGGTCTGTATCACGAGTCTGTGTCTCTCTCCTCTCGTGTGTCACGAGGTCTGTATCACGAGTCTGTGTCTCTCTCATCTCGTCTCTCTCGAGGTCTGTATCACGAGTCTGTGTCTCTCTCATCTCGTGTGTCACGAGGTCTGTATCACGAGTCTGTGTCTCTCTCCTCTCGTCTCTCACGAGGTCTGTATCACGAGTCTGTGTCTCTCTCCTCTCGTGTGTCACGAGGTTTGTATCACGAGTCTGTGTCTCTCTCATCTCGTGTATCACGAGGTCTGTATCACGAGTCTGTGTCTCTCTCCTCTCGTCTCTCACGAGGTCTGTATCACGAGTCTGTGTCTCTCTCATCTCGTCTCTCTCGAGGTCTGTATCACGAGTCTGTGTCTCTCTCATCTCGTGTGTCACGAGGTCTGTATCACGAGTCTGTGTCTCTCTCCTCTCGTCTCTCACGAGGTCTGTATCACGAGTCTGTGTCTCTCTCCTCTCGTGTGTCACGAGGTTTGTATCACGAGTCTGTGTCTCTCTCATCTCGTGTGTCACGAGGTCTGTATCACGAGTCTGTGTCTCTCTCATCTCGTCTCTCTCGAGGTCTGTATCACGAGTCTGTGTCTCTCTCATCTCGTGTATCACGAGGTCTGTATCACGAGTCTGTGTCTCTCTCATCTCGTGTATCACGAGGTCTGTATCACGAGTCTGTGTCTCTCTCATCTCGTGTGTCACGAGGTCTGTATCACGAGTCTGTGTCTCTCTCATCTCGTCTCTCTCGAGGTCTGTATCACGAGTCTGTGTCTCTCTCATCTCGTGTATCACGAGGTCTGTATCACGAGTCTGTGTCTCTCTCATCTCGTCTCTCTCGAGGTCTGTATCACGAGTCTGTGTCTCTCTCATCTCGTGTGTCACGAGGTCTGTATCACGAGTCTGTGTCTCTCTCCTCTCGTCTCTCACGAGGTCTGTATCACGAGTCTGTGTCTCTCTCCTCTCGTGTGTCACGAGGTTTGTATCACGAGTCTGTGTCTCTCTCATCTCGTGTGTCACGAGGTCTGTATCACGAGTCTGTGTCTCTCTCATCTCGTCTCTCTCGAGGTCTGTATCACGAGTCTGTGTCTCTCTCATCTCGTGTATCACGAGGTCTGTATCACGAGTCTGTGTCTCTCTCATCTCGTGTATCACGAGGTCTGTATCACGAGTCTGTGTCTCTCTCATCTCGTGTGTCACGAGGTCTGTATCACGAGTCTGTGTCTCTCTCATCTCGTCTCTCTCGAGGTCTGTATCACGAGTCTGTGTCTCTCTCATCTCGTGTATCACGAGGTCTGTATCACGAGTCTGTGTCTCTCTCATCTCGTCTCTCTCGAGGTCTGTATCACGAGTCTGTGTCTCTCTCCTCTCGTCTCTCACGAGGTCTGTACCACGAGTCTGTGTCTCTCTCCTCTCGTGTATCATGAGGTCTGCACCACGAGTCTGTGTCTCTCTCCTCTCGTGTGTCACGAGGTCTGTACCACGAGTCTGTGTCTCTCTCATCTCGTGTGTCACGAGGTCTGTATCACGAGTCTGTGTATCTCTCATCTCGTGAATCACGAGGTCTGTATCACGAGTCTGTGTCTCTCTCATCTCGAGTGTCACGAGGTCTGTACCACGAGTCTGTGTCTCTCTCATCTCGTCTCTCACGAGGTCTGTATCACGAGTCTGTGTCTCTCTCATCTCGTGTGTCACAAGGTCTTTATCTCTAGTATGTCTCTCTCCTCTCGTTTATCACGAGGTCTGTATCACGAGTCTGCATCTATCTACTCTGTCTCTTACCTAACTGGGTCTCTCTCTCCTCTCTGTCTCAGCAACATCTCTCGTGCCGTCTCGCTCGGATTTGATATCACAGCAAACACTTCCATCATCACGCGATCACTGCCAACCATCACCACCAGTAACAAAAACATCACGTGTGTCGCTGACATCACCAGCACTAACATCACCAGGATGACCACCCACTAACAATAAGCATCACTTGCACCACTTCCATCAAAGGTAAAACATCCTCCGTATTGCCTGCAGCAGACTGTTGGGGCAAGTGCTGTTAGCGAGTAGCCCTTATGAAGACTGAGCGAGTGGGTGGCATGCGCCACACCCGGCCGCCTTTGTCTCCCCAGTGGCGATGTGTAAACAGAGGTCGCAACCGGGTACCCTATACCCGTACCCTACCCGATACCCGGCTACCCGTACCCGGCCGGGGAACGGGTACCCGTTTGCGACCCTGGTGGGGCCGGGTACGGGTACGGGTAGGCCGTGAGTAACTGGTGAGTAACCGTTTGTCACTCATTTCCCAACGTCTTGTCTCTTCTCACAATTCAAGTTCCTAGAATCAACCCACCCGCACCTGCAACATGGCTTCATCCCAGAGGTCGCAATCAGGTACCCGGCCGGGTACGGGTAGGGTACGGGTACGGGTAGGGTACGGGTACGGCCGGGTACGGGTACCCGTTTGCGACCCTGGTGCGGCCGGGTACGGGTAAGGAATCAAAACCCGTTTGCGACCTCTGATGCGTAAACACCGCACCAGAGACTCATTTGAAGTTGAGTCGACCTAGTCGAGGCCCGGGACCGGTTCAGATAATCGTCACCGGTGTTGGCCGTGGGCGGGAATTGAACTCGGGTCGCCGGCTTCATTGCGTAGCGTGCTGACCACTACGCTACCGCGACCCACACCACTTACATCACCACCACCACCACTTACATCACCACCACCACTAACAACACCACCACCACTACTAACATCACCACCACTAACATCACCACCACCACCACTAACATCACCACCACCACCACTAACATCACCACCACCACCACCACCACTAACATCACTACCACCACTAACATCACCACCACCACTAACATCACCACCACCACCACTACCATCACCACCACCACCACTAACATCACCACCACTAACATCACCACCACCACTAACACCACCACCACCACCACTAAAATCACCACCACCACTAACATCACCACCACCACTAACATCACCACCACCACCACCACTAACATCACCACCACCACCACCACTAACATCACCACCACTAACATCACCACCACCACCACCACCACTAACATCACCACCACCACTAACATCACCACCACCACTACATCACCACCACCACTAATATCACCACCACCACCACTAATATCACCACCACCATCACTAACATCACCACCACTACCACTAACATCACCACCACTAACATCACCATCACCACTAACATCACCACCACCACCACTAACATCACCACCACTACCACTAACATCACCACCACTAACATCACCACCACTACCACTAACATCACCACCACTACCACTAACATCACCACCACTACCACAACATCACCACCACCACCCACTAACATCACCACCACCACTAACATCACCACCACCACCACTACATCACCACCACCACTAACATCACCACCACCACCACTAACATCATCACCACCACCACCACTAACATCACCACCACCACTAACATCACCACCACCACTAACATCACCACCACTAACATCATCACCACCACCACCACTAACATCACCACCACCACTAACATCACCACCACCACCACTAACACCACCACCACTAACATCACCACCACCACCACTAACATCATCACACCACCACCACCACTAACATCACCACCACCACCACTAACACCACCACCACTAACATCACCACCACTAACATCACCACCACCACCACTAACATCATCACCACCACCACTAACATCATCACCACCACCACTAACATCACCACCACCACCACTAACGTCATCACCACCACCACTAACATCATCACCACCACCACTAACATCATCACGACCACCACCACCATCACCACCACCACCACTAACATCACCACCACCACCACTAACATCACCACCACCACCACTAACATCACCACCACCACTAACATCACCACCACTACCACTAACATCACCACCACTACCACTAACATCACCACTGACATCACCACCACCACCACTAACATCACCACCACCACCACCACTAACATCACCACCACTAACATCACCACCACCACTAACATCATCACCCCCACAACATCATCACTACTAACATCATCACCTACCACTAACATCATCACACCACCACTAACATCATCACCACCACCACTAACATCACACCACCACCACTAACACCACCACCACCACTAACATCACCACACCACCACTAACATCATCACCACCACCACCACCACTAACATCATCACCACCACCACTAACACCACCACCACCACCACTAACATCACCACCACCACCACTAACATCATTACCACCACCACCACCACTAACATCATCACCACCACCACCACCACCACCACTAACATCACCACCACCACTAACATCATCACCACCACCAAACGCCTAACGCACCATCATCAGCACCAAAGACAAAGCCACCCCTGCAGCTTCAACTGACTGCTGGGGCAAGTGCTGTTCGTGAGCACATATTAAAGCTGGCATGGTACAAGACAGGGTGCTGTGGCCAGCATCACACCCGGCCACCTTTGTCTCCCCAGTGTCACACGCCGTAAGAGGTACTCATTTAAGGCCGAGTGGAGCTAGACGGGGCCCAGGACCGGTTGCTCAGACTATGTTCGTCACCGATGTTGGCTGTGAGCCGGAATCGAACTCGGGTGGGCGGGTTTGCAGCGCGGTGCGCTAACCAGAGCGCCACAACTCCCCACTAACTTAGCAGCATCATCATCAGCAGCACCACGACCATAACAAAGGCACAGTTCACCCGGCTTAGCCCCCACAGAGGACTTTGGGGGCAAGTTACCGCCAGAGAGCACCTAAGAAGACCCGCACAGCACACCCACCACCACAATCATCACCATCATCATCACCATCATCATCATCATCACCATCATCATCACCATCATCAACAGCACAATCATTATCACTATCATCACCACCCTCATCATCATCACCACCACCACCACCACAATCATCGCCATCATCATCATCTCCATCATCGCCATCATCATCAGCACAATCATTATTCTCACAATCACGACCATCATCATCATCAACACCATCATGACCATAATAATCATCATCACCATCATCATCACTATCATCACCTTCATCACCACCACCATCATCATCATCACGACCATCATCATCACCTTCATCATTATCTCCATCACCACCACCATCATCACCATCACGAGCATCATCACGACCATCATCACGACCATCATCACGACCATCATCACCTTCATCATTATCTCCATCACCACCATCATCATCTCCATCACCGTCGTCATCATCATCACCATCATCATCTCCATCACCACCCTCATAATCACCATCATCATTACACCATCATCATCTCCATGATTACCATCATCATCATCTCAATCACCACCATCATCGTCATCATCACCATCACCACCACCATCATCATCACCTTCATCATTATCATCTCCATCACCACCATCATTATTATAACCATCATTATCATCATCACCATCGTCATCATCAACATCACCACCCTCATCACCACCATCATCATCTCCATCACCACCAACATCATCACCACCATCACCATCACGACCACCATCATCACCTTCATCATCATCTCCCTCACCACCATCACCATCACCACCCTCATCATCACCATCATCATCTCCATCACCACCCTCATGATATCATCATCTCCATCACCACCAACATCATCACCACCATTATCATCATCACCAGCATCACCACCAAAATCATCACCACCATCACCATCACGACCACCATCATCACCTTCATCAACATCTCCCTCACCACCATCACCACCCTCATCATCACCACCATCACCATTACCACCCTCATCACCACCATCATCATCTCCATCACCACCAACATCATCACCACCATCACCATCACGACCACCATCATCACCTTCATCATCATCTCCCTCACCACCCTCATCATCACCATCATCATCTCCATCACCACCATCATCATCACCACCATCACCATCACGACCACCACCATCACCACCATCATCATCTCCCTCATCACCAACATCATCACCACCATCATCACCATCACCAGCATCATTACCAAAATCATCACCACCATCACCATCACGACCACCATCATCACCTTCATCAACATCTCCCTCACCACCATCACCACCCTCATCATCACTACCATCACCATTACCACCCTCATCACCACCATCATCATCTCCATCACCACTATCATCATCACCACCACCATCACCATCGCGACCACCATCATCACCTTCATCATCATCTCCCTCACCACCATCACCATCAACACCCTCATCATCACCATCACCACTATCATCATCACCACCATCATCATCACCATCATCACCACCATCATCATCACCACCACCATCATCATCATCTCCATAATCACCACCATCATCATCACCATCACCACCGTCACGAACCTCAAACACTCATCGCTGCTCATATCCCCCCAATGAGCTCACACCAATTCCGGGGTTCAGTGTTGTGGGAGGGGGGGGGGGCGAGGGGGGGCGAGGGGGTGGCACGAGGCCTTGGGGAGGGGGTGGGAGCAGGGCTGGGGGGGGGCAGGGGGAGGGGGTGGGAGCAGGGCTGGGGGGGGGGCAGGGGGGGGGAGGCAGAGGGGGGGGGGGGGCTAGCGAGAAGGAAGCGCCTACCCGCAGCTGCTTGGCTTTGCGCACGTTCTTGATGAAGCGCCGTCCCATCTTCTTGGCGTACCACACGGACGCCAGCATCTCGCCTGGCTCCGCCACCGCCTCGCCACGCGACGGCGGCGAGAGACGCTGGCAGAAGGAAGGAGGCGACCGCGAGACCCAACAAACCACGGCCCCCCCTCGCCCCCCTCCTCGCCCCTTCTCCCCCCCTCGCCCCTCCTCCTCTCTCTCTCTCCCCTCCTTCTCTCCCCGAACAAGGACCTGCCTCAGCGGCGTGCAGAAGCGACTGACTTGGTTCTGCCGCTAATACTCCTCACATCACCCCCTCTCTCTCTCTCTCACGCTCACTCGCTCCCACTCTCTCTCACGCTCTCGCTCGCTCGCTCTACCCCCGTCTGAGCTCTCAGCTGCACAGAAACTCAGCCACCCGGTGTCACTCGACCGATGCGCGACACGGGGCGAGTGCCCGCCCTCACACCCCTACCTGCTGACTCACCCACCCACGCACCCACCAGTTTATCCACCCACGCGCGCACCCACCCACTCACCCACCCACGCACTCACCACCCACGCGCGCGCGCGCGCACCCACCCACCCACCCACACGCGCACCCACCCACCCACGCGCGCACCCACCAGCTCACCCACCCACTCACCCACCCACCAGATCACCCACGCACCCACCAGCTCACCCACTCACGCACTAGCTCACCCACCCACGCACCCACCAGCTCATCCACTAGCTCACCCACGCACCCACCAGCTCACCCACCCACCAGCTCACCACCCACGCACCCACCAGCTCACCCACCCACCAGCTCACTCACCCACCCACGCACCCACCAGCTCACCCACTTAGCGATGCTAGGCGCGTGCACCGACACACGCAGCTCTGTGGCCGAGCGGCAGCAGCAGCAGCGGCGGCGGCGGCGGCGGTGGTGGTGGTGGTGGTGGCGGTGGTGGTGGCGGCGGTGGTGGCGGCGGTGGTGGCGGCGGTGGTGGCGGTGGTGGTGGCGGTGGTGGCGGTGGTGGTGGCGGTGGTGGTGGTGCCGCTCAACCGCGCTCATTGCACGCCATGCGTTGCTCTCTCTACCCCCCCCCCCCCCCACGTCTCCCTCCCTGCCTCATCTCCCTGCCTCATCTCCCTGCCTCATCTCCCTGCCTCATCTCCCTGCCTCATCTCTCTCACCTCATCTCCCTGCCTCTGCGCCCTCTCTCTCCCTATCTCTCTGCTGACGAGGTGTTACAGTTTTTGGGCCGTGACACCGAGGATTTGTGTTCTTTCCGATGAGCAGCATAATTCCATTTAATTCCAAACTCTCTCTCTCTCTCCATTCCTTCTGCCTCTCTGCTCTATCCAACGCTCTCCTCTCTCTCTCAACTCTCTCCCTTTAGCTCTTCACTCTCTCCCTGCTGTTTGTTTCTGCGCGTCCTCTCTCCATCTCTCTCCTCGCTATAATTTCCCTCTACTGCCTCTATCTGTGCTATTTCTCCCTTTCTCTTTTTATGTTTTTTTTTCTTTAACTTTACATTTTCTTTTAAAAAAAATGCTCGGTGTAGTCGGCAATTTGCTTCGTTCATTATTTAGTTTTTTAAAAAATGCTTTGCTTTATGTGCCCCCCCCCCCGAAAGATTTCAAGCTCTGCTCTACTTCCTCAATCTCTGCTCTCTCTCTTTTTTACGATCAGTGGAAACAAGAAGATGCTCGGTGTATTCGGCACTTTGTTTCATTCATCGATTCGTAAATTAATTTTGCATTTTTTTATTTTTATATTTTTTAAACGGGGCTTTATGTAACCCTCGCTCGCTCTCTCGCTAAATCTCTCTCTCCCTCTCTGCCTCTCTCTCTAACTCTCGTAGTTTCAAGCACGACTCTCTGCGCACCCTAAACAACGCAAACCGCTACACCCGTTCCATCAACCACAACTCTCTCCCCTCTCTCCACTCTCAGTTAAAGCCAGAGAGCGAGAGAGATCAACATAGCGA
>NC_083836.1:2985357-3002857 GCF_015708825.2 Lethenteron reissneri
GCTGCTTGTTACTGGCCGCTAACCCACCCCCCCTCACCCCCCTCGCCGGATCACCCCTCCCCCCCCAACCCCAACCCCGCTCACCTCCTGACAGAGTTTTTCAGACTCACTGAGGCTTTGCTGGGTCAATAAAAATAATATAATAATTATTAGTATTGATCTCAAGGTGTCAGACTGAGTAGAGGTTGAAGACTTCACATTCCTCGACCCCCACCCCCCATCTACAGCACGGTACCAGCACGGTAACAGCACGGTAACAGCACGGTAACAGCACGGTACCAGCACGGTAACAGCACGGTACCAGCACGGTAACAGCACGGTAACAGCACGGTACCAGCACGGTAACAGCACGGTAACAGCACGGTAACAACGCGTGCTAGTGAGTGTGTGTGTAGAGTTCTTCTCGGCCACGGTCATTCCCTCCCTTCTCTACGCTTGCGAAACCTGGACCGCCCTAATGGAGCATCTTCGCCGGTTAGAAACATTCAGGCTGGCCTGTCTACGATCCATCCTCGGTTTAACCAGGCTGGATTGTGTGAGGAGCTCGCAAATCCTTGAAAGATCTGGGCAAAGTCCCATCGGTGAGCTCCTACGGCAGGCAAGGCTGCGTTGGCTGGGTCATGTAGCCCGCATGCTCAGCCACCGCATGCCTAAACAGCTTTTGTTCGGCTGGATCAGGTAGGGAGGTGAGGGGGGGTAGGGAGGTGAGGACGGGGTAGGGAGGTGAGGGAGGGTAGGGAGGTGAGGGGGGGGAGGGTGGGTAGGGAGGTGGGTGGGGTAAGGAGGGGGGTGTGGGGTAAGGTGGGGGGGTAGGGAGGTGAGGAGGGGGGGTAAGGAAGGTGAGGAGGGGGTAGAGAGGGAGGGTGGGGGGTCATATCCGTCAAAGCAGCCGTCGGCACGTGTTCACAACAAGTGCATCACCGCCGCTAGACTCAGATTGCTCACGAAACTTGTTGCCTTGGTCTAGACAGTGGGTGGGGGGGGGGGTGGTGGGGGGGTCAGTGGAGGCACGAGGCGAACGAAGGAAAAGTCGAGAGACCCAAGCAGCCCAAGGGAAGCCCGGACTCGCCGTGATGAGGGAGGACGGCGCAGATAGCGGCTCGCGACTTCCCAATCAACGCCGATCGGTCGTGAGCATCAACTTGACAATTAGTCTCCACCCTGTATCACCAGGTGTGTGTCTCTCTCATCTCGTCTCTCACGATGTCTGTACCACGAGTCTGTGTCTCTCTCATCTCGTGTATCACGAGGTCTGTATCACGAGTCTGTGTCTCTCTCATCTCGTGTATCACGAGGTCTGTATCACGAGTCTGTGTCTCTCTCCTCTCGTCTCTCACGAGGTCTGTATCACGAGTCTGTGTCTCTCTCATCTCGTCTCTCTCGAGGTCTGTATCACGAGTCTGTGTCTCTCTCATCTCGTGTGTCACGAGGTCTGTATCACGAGTCTGTGTCTCTCTCCTCTCGTCTCTCACGAGGTCTGTATCACGAGTCTGTGTCTCTCTCCTCTCGTGTGTCACGAGGTTTGTATCACGAGTCTGTGTCTCTCTCATCTCGTGTATCACGAGGTCTGTATCACGAGTCTGTGTCTCTCTCCTCTCGTCTCTCACGAGGTCTGTATCACGAGTCTGTGTCTCTCTCATCTCGTCTCTCTCGAGGTCTGTATCACGAGTCTGTGTCTCTCTCATCTCGTGTGTCACGAGGTCTGTATCACGAGTCTGTGTCTCTCTCCTCTCGTCTCTCACGAGGTCTGTATCACGAGTCTGTGTCTCTCTCCTCTCGTGTGTCACGAGGTTTGTATCACGAGTCTGTGTCTCTCTCATCTCGTGTGTCACGAGGTCTGTATCACGAGTCTGTGTCTCTCTCATCTCGTCTCTCTCGAGGTCTGTATCACGAGTCTGTGTCTCTCTCATCTCGTGTGTCACGAGGTTTGTATCACGAGTCTGTGTCTCTCTCATCTCGTGTATCACGAGGTCTGTATCACGAGTCTGTGTCTCTCTCCTCTCGTCTCTCACGAGGTCTGTATCACGAGTCTGTGTCTCTCTCATCTCGTCTCTCTCGAGGTCTGTATCACGAGTCTGTGTCTCTCTCATCTCGTGTGTCACGAGGTCTGTATCACGAGTCTGTGTCTCTCTCCTCTCGTCTCTCACGAGGTCTGTATCACGAGTCTGTGTCTCTCTCCTCTCGTGTGTCACGAGGTTTGTATCACGAGTCTGTGTCTCTCTCATCTCGTGTGTCACGAGGTCTGTATCACGAGTCTGTGTCTCTCTCATCTCGTCTCTCTCGAGGTCTGTATCACGAGTCTGTGTCTCTCTCATCTCGTGTATCACGAGGTCTGTATCACGAGTCTGTGTCTCTCTCATCTCGTGTATCACGAGGTCTGTATCACGAGTCTGTGTCTCTCTCATCTCGTGTGTCACGAGGTCTGTATCACGAGTCTGTGTCTCTCTCATCTCGTCTCTCTCGAGGTCTGTATCACGAGTCTGTGTCTCTCTCATCTCGTGTATCACGAGGTCTGTATCACGAGTCTGTGTCTCTCTCATCTCGTCTCTCTCGAGGTCTGTATCACGAGTCTGTGTCTCTCTCATCTCGTGTGTCACGAGGTCTGTATCACGAGTCTGTGTCTCTCTCCTCTCGTCTCTCACGAGGTCTGTATCACGAGTCTGTGTCTCTCTCATCTCGTGTGTCACGAGGTCTGTATCACGAGTCTGTGTCTCTCTCATCTCGTCTCTCTCGAGGTCTGTATCACGAGTCTGTGTCTCTCTCATCTCGTGTACCACGAGGTCTGTATCACGAGTCTGTGTCTCTCTCATCTCGTGTATCACGAGGTCTGTATCACGAGTCTGTGTCTCTCTCATCTCGTGTGTCACGAGGTCTGTATCACGAGTCTGTGTCTCTCTCATCTCGTCTCTCTCGAGGTCTGTATCACGAGTCTGTGTCTCTCTCATCTCGTGTATCACGAGGTCTGTATCACGAGTCTGTGTCTCTCTCATCTCGTCTCTCTCGAGGTCTGTATCACGAGTCTGTGTCTCTCTCCTCTCGTCTCTCACGAGGTCTGTACCACGAGTCTGTGTCTCTCTCCTCTCGTGTATCACGAGGTCTGCACCACGAGTCTGTGTCTCTCTCCTCTCGTGTGTCACGAGGTCTGTACCACGAGTCTGTGTCTCTCTCATCTCGTGTGTCACGAGGTCTGTATCACGAGTCTGTGTATCTCTCATCTCGTGAATCACGAGGTCTGTATCACGAGTCTGTGTCTCTCTCATCTCGAGTGTCACGAGGTCTGTACCACGAGTCTGTGTCTCTCTCATCTCGTCTCTCACGAGGTCTGTATCACGAGTCTGTGTCTCTCTCATCTCGTGTGTCACAAGGTCTTTATCTCTAGTATGTCTCTCTCCTCTCGTTTATCACGAGGTCTGTATCACGAGTCTGCATCTATCTACTCTGTCTCTTACCTAACTGGGTCTCTCTCTCCTCTCTGTCTCAGCAACATCTCTCGTGCCGTCTCGCTCGGATTTGATTTCACAGCAAACACTTCCATCATCACGCGATCACTGCCAACCATCACCACCAGTAACAAAAACATCACGTGTGTCGCTGACATCACCAGCACTAACATCACCAGGATGACCACCCACTAACAATAAGCATCACTTGCACCACTTCCATCAAAGGTAAAACATCCTCCGTATTGCCTGCAGCAGACTGTTGGGGCAAGTGCTGTTAGCGAGTAGCCCTTATGAAGACTGAGCGAGTGGGTGGCATGCGCCACACCCGGCCGCCTTTGTCTCCCCAGTGGCGATGTGTAAACAGAGGTCGCAACCGGGTACCCTATACCCGTACCCTACCCGATACCCGGCTACCCGTACCCGGCCGGGGAACGGGTACCCGTTTGCGACCCTGGTGGGGCCGGGTACGGGTACGGGTAGGCCGTGAGTAACTGGTGAGTAACCGTTTGTCACTCATTTCCCAACGTCTTGTCTCTTCTCACAATTCAAGTTCCTAGAATCAACCCACCCGCACCTGCAACATGGCTTCATCCCAGAGGTCGCAATCAGGTACCCGGCCGGGTACGGGTAGGGTACGGGTACGGGTAGGGTACGGGTACGGCCGGGTACGGGTACCCGTTTGCGACCCTGGTGCGGCCGGGTACGGGTAAGGAATCAAAACCCGTTTGCGACCTCTGATGCGTAAACACCGCACCAGAGACTCATTTGAAGTTGAGTCGACCTAGTCGAGGCCCGGGACCGGTTCAGATAATCGTCACCGGTGTTGGCCGTGGGCGGGAATTGAACTCGGGTCGCCGGCTTCATTGCGTAGCGTGCTGACCACTACGCTACCGCGACCCACACCACTTACATCACCACCACCACCACTTACATCACCACCACCACTAACAACACCACCACCACTAACATCACCACCACCACTAACATCACCACCACCACCACTTACATCACCACCACCACCACTAACATCACCACCACTAACATCACCACCACCACCACTAACATCACCACCACCACCACTAACATCACCACCACCACCACCACCACTAACATCACTACCACCACTAACATCACCACCACCACTAACATCACCACCACCACCACTTACATCACCACCACCACTAACAACACCACCACCACTACTAACATCACCACCACTAACATCACCACCCCACCACCACTAACATCCACCACCACCACTAACAGCACCACCCACCACCACCACTAACATCACTACCACCACTAACATCACCACCACCACTAACATCACCACCACCACCACCACCACTAAAATCACCACCACCACTAACATCACCACCACCACTAACATCACCACCACCACCACCACTAACATCACCACTAACATCACCACTAACATCACCACTAACATCACCACCACCACCACCACCACTAACATCATCACCACCACCACTAACATCACCACCACTAACATCACCACCACCACTAACATCACCACCACCACCACCACTAATATCACCACCACCATCACTAACATCAACCACCACCACCACTAACATCACCACCACCACTAACATCACCACCACCACTAACATCACCACCACCATCACTAACATCACCACCACTAACATCACCACCACTAACATCACCACCACCACCACTAACATCACCACCACCACTAACATCACCACCACCACTAACATCACCACCACCACTAACATCACCACCACTACCACTAACATCACCACCACTACCACTAACATCACCACCACTAACAACATCACCACCACTACCACTAACATCACCACCACTAACATCACCACCACTACCACTAACACCACCACCACTAACATCACCACCACTAACATCACCACCACCACCACTAACATCATCACCACCACCACTAACATCACCACCACCACCACTAACGTCATCACCACCACCACTAACATCATCACCACCACCACTAACAACACCACCACTAACATCACCACCACCACCACTAACATCATCACGACCACCACCACCATCACCACCACCACCACTAACATCACCACCACTACCACTAACATCACCACCACCACCACTAACATCACCACCACCACTAACATCACCACCACCACTAACATCACCACCACCACTAACATCACCACCAACATCACCACCACCACCACCACTAACATCACCACACCACCACCACCACTAACATCACCACCACTAACATCACCACCACCACTAACATCATCACCACCACCACTAACATCATCACTACTAACATCACCACCACCACTAACATCATCACCACCACCACTAACATCATCACCACCACCACTAACACCACCACCACCACCACTAACACCACCACCACCACTAACATCACCACCACCACCACTAACATCATCACCACCACCACCACCACTAACATCATCACCACCACCACTAACACCACCACCACCACCACTAACATCACCACCACCACCACTAACATCATTACCACCACCACCACCACTAACATCATCACCACCACCACCACTAACATCATCACCACCAAACGCCTAACGCACCATCATCAGCACCAAAGACAAAGCCACCCCTGCAGCTTCAACTGACTGCTGGGGCAAGTGCTGTTCGTGAGTACCTATTAAAGCTGGCATGGTACAAGACAGGGTGCTGTGGCCAGCATCACACCCGGCCACCTTTGTCTCCCCAGTGTCACACGCCGTAAGAGGTACTCATTTAAGGCCGAGTGGAGCTAGACGGGGCCCAGGACCGGTTGCTCAGACTATGTTCGTCACCGATGTTGGCTGTGAGCCGGAATCGAACTCGGGTGGGCGGGTTCGCAGCGCGGTGCGCTAACCAGAGCGCCACAACTCCCCACTAACTTAGCAGCATCATCATCAGCAGCACCACGACCATAACAAAGGCACAGTTCACCCGGCTTAGCCCCCACAGAGGACTTTGGGGGCAAGTTACCGCCAGAGAGCACCTAAGAAGACCCGCACAGCACACCCACCACCACAATCATCACCATCATCATCACCATCATCATCATCATCACCATCATCATCACCATCATCAACAGCACAATCATTATCACTATCATCACCACCCTCATCATCACCACCACCACAATCATCACCATTAACATCATCTCCATCAATCACCATCATCAGCAGCACAATCATTATCACTATCAGGACCATCATCATCAACACCATCATTATCTCCATCGTGACCATAATAATCATCATTATCACCATCATCACCATCATCACCATCATCACCATCATCACCTTCATCACTACCATCATTTCCTTCACCACCATCATCACCATCATCACTATCACGACCATCATCACGACCATCATCATCACCTTCATCATTATCTCCATCACCACCATCATCATCTCCATCACCATCGTCGTCATCATCATCATCACCATCATCATCTCCATCACCACCCTCATAATCACCATCATCATTACACCATCATCATCTCCATGATTACCATCATCATCTCAATCACCACCATCATCGTCATCATCGCCATCACCACCACCATCATCATCACCTTCATCATTATCATCTCCATCACCACCATCATTATTATAACCATCATTATCATCATCACCATCGTCATCATCAACATCAGCACCCTCATCACCACCATCATCATCTCCATCACCACCAACATCATCACCACCATCACCATCACGACCATCATCATCACCTTCATCATCATCTCCCTCACCACCATCACCATCACCACCCTCATCATCACCATCATCATCTCCATCACCACCCTCATGACATCATCATCTCCATCACCACCAACATCATCACCACCATTATCATCATCACCAGCATCACCACCAAAATCATCACCACCATCACCATCACGACCACCATCATCACCTTCATCAACATCTCCCTCACCACCATCACCACCCTCATCATCACCACTATCACCATTACCACCCTCATCACCACCATCATCATCTCCATCACCACTATCATCATCATCACCACCATCACCATCGCGACCACCATCATCACCTTCATCATCATCTCCCTCACCACCATCACCATCAACACCCTCATCATCACCATCACCACTATCATCATCACCACCATCATCATCATCTCCATAATCACCACCATCATCATCACCATCACCACCGTCACGAACCTCAAACACTCATCGCTGCTCATATCCCCCCAATGAGCTCACACCAATTCCGGGGTTCAGTGTTGTGGGAGGGGGGGGGCGAGGGGGGGCGAGGGGGGGCACGAGGCCTTGGGGAGGGGGTGGGAGCAGGGCTGGGGGGGGGGCAGGGGGAGGGGGTGGGAGCAGGGCTGGGGGGGGGCAGGGGGGGGGCAGAGGAGAGGGGGGGGGTGCTAGCGAGAAGGAAGCGCCTACCCGCAGCTGCTTGGCTTTGCGCACGTTCTTGATGAAGCGCCGTCCCATCTTCTTGGCGTACCACACGGACGCCAGCATCTCGCCTGGCTCCGCCACCGCCTCGCCACGCGACGGCGGCGAGAGACGCTGGCAGAAGGAAGGAGGCGACCGCGAGACCCAACAAACCACGGCCCCCCCCCCTCGCCCCTCCTCCTCTCTCCCTCTGTCTCTCTCCCCTCCTTCTCTCCCCGAACAAGGACCTGCCTCGGCGGCGTGCAGAAGCGACTGACTTGGTTCTGCCGCTAATACTCCTCACATCACCCCCTCTCTCTCTCTCTCACGCTCGCTGGCTCGCTCTCTCTCTCACACGCTCACTCGCTCCCACTCTCTCTCACGCTCTCGCTCGCTCGCTCTACCCCCGTCTGAGCTCTCAGCTGCACAGAAACTCAGCCACCCGGTGTCACTCGACCGATGCGCGACACGGGGCGAGTGCCCGCCCTCACACCCCTACCTGCTGACTCACGCACCCACCAGCTTATCCACCCACGCGCGCACCCACCCACTCACCCACCCACGCACTCACCACCCACGCGCGCGCGCGCGCACCCACCCACCCACGCGCGCACCCACCCACCCACCCACGCGCGCACCCACCCACGCGCGCACCCACCAGCTCACCCACCCACTCACCCACCCACCAGATCACCCACGCACCCACCAGCTCACCCACTCACGCACTAGCTCACCCACCCACGCACCCACCAGCTCATCCACTAGCTCACCCACGCACCCACCAGCTCACCCACCCACCAGCTCACCCACCCACGCACCCACCAGCTCACCCACCCACCAGCTCACTCACCCACCCACGCACCCACCAGCTCACCCACTTAGCGATGCTAGGCGCGTGCACCGACACACGCAGCTCTGTGGCCGAGCGGCAGCAGCAGCAGCAGCGGCGGCGGTGGTGGTGGTGGCGGTGGTGGTGGCGGCGGTGGTGGCGGCGGTGGTGGCGGCGGTGGTGGCGGCGGTGGTGGCGGCGGTGGTGGCGGCGGTGGTGGCGGCGGTGGTGGCGGTGGTGGTGGTGCCGTTCAACCGCGCTCATTGCACGCCATGCGTTGCTCTCTCTACCCCCCCCCCCCCACGTCTCCCTCCCTGTCTCATCTCCCTGTCTCATCTCCCTGTCTCATCTCCCTGTCTCATCTCCCTGTCTCATCTCCCTGTCTCGTCTCTCTCACCTCTCTCCCTGCCTCTGCGCCCTCTCTCTCCCTATCTCTCTGCTGACGAGGTGTTACAGTTTTTGGGCCGTGACACCGAGGATTTGTGTTCTTTCCGATGAGCAGCATAATTCCATTTAATTCCAAACTCTCTCTCTCTCTCTCCATTCCTTCTGCCTCTCTGCTCTATCCAACGCTCTCCTCTCTCTCTCAACTCTCTCCCTTTAGCTCTTCACTCTCTCTCCCTGCTGTTTGTTTCTGCGCGTCCTCTCTCCATCTCTCTCCTCGCTATAATTTCCCTCTACTGCCTCTATCTGTGCTATTTCTCCCTGTCTCTTTTTATGTTTTTTTTTCTTTAACTTTACATTTTCTTTAAAAAAAAATGCTCGGTGTAGTCGGCAATTTGCTTCGTTCATTATTTAGTTTTTTTAAAAATGCTTTGCTTTATGTGCCCCCCCCCCGAAAGATTTCAAGCTCTGCTCTACTTCCTCAATCTCTGCTCTCTCTCTTTTTTTACGATCAGTGGAAACAAGAAGATGCTCGGTGTATTCGGCACTTTGTTTCATTCATCGATTCGTAAATTAATTTTGCATTTTTTTATTTTAATTTTTTTAAACGGGGCTTTATGTAACCCTCGCTCGCTCTCTCGCTAAATCTCTCTCTCCCTCTCTGCCTCTCTCTCTAACTCTCGTAGTTTCAAGCACGACTCTCTGCGCACCCTAAACAACGCAACTGCTACACCCGTTCCGTCAACCACAACTCTCTCCCCTCTCTCCACTCTCAGTTAAAGCCAGAGAGCGAGAGAGATCAACATAGCGAGGACAGAGAGAGAGCGAGTGCAGGGAGAGAGAGACATAGGGAAGGAGAGAGACAGCGTGGAGATACAGTAGGTGATGATGATGATGTTGGTTTAACACGCAGTAAGCTTTCACAACCAATACTATTCATACTTAAGGGGGGGGGTACATATGTCCTTAATATAAAGAGGAAGACTCCTTCACAATTATTGAGGCTGGTTGTTGTTGTGATTGTGTTTGTTGTTGTTGTTGTGGTTGCTGTTGTAAGCACCAACGAAAAGTCACGGGAACGTTGTTGTGGGCTTTACTCTCCAACACAACCGTACTGTCGCAACGAATTGGCACGCTTTGTTTCCGTGACAAACCCTCACTAATTGCCCGTGTCGGGTGGTGGGTGGCTTAACGACACATTGATATTTACGCGATCGAATTTCCGACAAAAAAACTCCCCACCAACGGATGATGTTGGCGTCTTTGCAAGAGGCAAGTGAGGAGAGAGAGAGGGTCGAAGAGACGCCGTTTATTCGGCTTGACGTCAGAGGGAAATAATTTGCACAGATCACAGAACTCTCTCTCTCTCTCCTCCCTCCTCCTCTCTGCTTCCCGAGGAAGGAGGGAGGGGATGAGAGGAGAGGGAAGGGGAGGAGGCGAGGGGAGGTGCTGCACAGGCACGCCCCAGACATAAACACACGGCCACTCACGCATACACTCACAGACAGTTACACACAAAAACAAAAACACAAAGTTCTTGAATTTCGATTAAAAGCTTTCGTGACTGCAGGGATTCATCTTCTTGGTTCTTTCGGCAAAGTCACGTAGAATGGAAATGAGAAAATAATAAAAATAAAACATAATAAAATAATTCTCACGACGTTTAGGCCACAACGCAAGCAGCCGTCCTCAGGTGGAGAACAGGTCTGTCGAGAAGACACCAGCAAAAAGTCTTCCCGACAGACCTGTTCTCCACCTGAGCACGGCTGCTTGCGTTGTGGCCGAAACGTCGTGAGAATTATTTTATTATGTTTTATTTGTATTATTTTATTATTTCCACTCTACGTGACTTTACCGAAAGAACCAAGAAGACAAAGTTCTTGATCAACTATTGGGGTAAGTGCCGTGGGCGAGTAGCAAACTGTGAAGAGAGACGTCACCCACGACGGAGGTGGTTGGTCAACACACCTCCCGGCCGCCTTTGTCTCCCCAGTGACGATGTTTACATCACACCGCACCAGGTACTCATTTGAGGCTAAGTCGACCCAGGGGAGGCACAGGACCGGTTCAAATATTCGTCATTGGTGTTGGTGGCCGTGAGCGGGAATCGAACTCGGGTCGCCAGGTTCGTAGTGCAGCGCGCTAACCGCTACACTACCGCTATCCATGCATGCGCACACACACACACGCACACATGCACACATTAGTGCACACACGCACACACGCACAAGTAGACACGCATGCACGAGCTAAAGTGTTACCTGCTGCAGTTACCGAGTGAAGGCAGCGTGAGAATTCCCGCGCGGCAAGCGGCGGTAATGATGATGGTGATGATGGGGGGCTGGGGTAAATTACACGCCATGCGGAAGCGGTGAAGAGAGTTGTTAGTGGCGGGGTCGTCGTGGTGGTGCTGGTGGTGGTGGGGTGGTGGTGCTGGAGTTGGGGTGGTGGTGAAGTTGGGGTAGTGGTGGTGTCGTGGTGGTGTTGGGGTGGTGGTGGTGGGGGGGGGGGGTTGGTGGGGTGGTGGTGGGGTGGTGAAGTTGGGGTAGTGGTGGTGGGGTGGTGGTGTTGGGGTGGTGGTGTTGGGGTGGTGGTGTTGGGGTGGTGGTGTTGGGGTGGTGGTGTTGGGGTGGTGGTGGTGGGTGGTGTTGGGTGGTGGTGTTGGGTGGTGGTGGTTGGGTGGTGGTTGCGGTGTGGTGGTGTTGGGGTGGTAGGGTGGTGGGGTGGTGGTGTTGGGGTGGTGGTGTTGGGGTGGTGGTGGTGGGTGGTGGTGGTGGTTGGGTGGTGGTTGCGGTGTGGTGGTGTTGGGGTGGTGGGGTGGTTGGGTGGTGGTGGTGGGGTGGTGGTGTTGGGGTGGTGGTGGTGGTAGTGGTAGTAGTGGGGTGGTGGTGGTGATTGGGTGGTGGTAGTGGGGTGGTGTTGGGGTGATGGTGGTGGGGGGGGTGGTGGTGTTGGGGTGGTGGTGTTGGGGTGGTGGTGGTGGGGGGGGTGGTGGTGTTGGGGTGGTGGTGTTGGGGTGGTGGTGGTGGGGGGGGTGGTGGTGTTGGGGTGGTGGTGTTGGGGTGGTGGATGGTGGTGTTGGGGTGGTGGTGGTGGTTGGGTGGTGGTGGTGGGTGGTGGTGTTGGGGTGGTGGTGGGGTGGAGGTGGTGGTGGTTGGGTGGTTGGGTGGTGGTGGTGGGGTGGTGGTGTTGAGGTGGTGGTGGTGGTGGGGTGGAGGTGGTGGTGGTGGTTGGGTGGTGGTTGCGGTGTGGTGGTGGTGCTGAGTGCTGATAGTGTTCACGTGTGGCGAGTGGTGGTGCAGCGGTTAGCGAACTGAGCTACGAACCCGGCGACCCGAGTTTTATCCCCGCTCACGGCCAGTACAACCAGTGACAAATATCTAAACTGGTCCTGGGCCTCTCCTAGATCGACTCAGCCTCAAATAAGTACATGGTGTTTAAATATCTGTACAAAAACAAAGAAAAAGATCCCCCGTATAGCCTGAACAGAATATAGGGGCAAGTGCTGTTAGCGAGCACCTATGAAGGCCGGCACAGCACACGAGGGGGGTGGGTGGCCAGCACCAGGCCCGGCCGCCTTTGTCTCCCCAGTGGGCGATGTTTACACATCGCAGCGGGTACTCATTTGAGGCCGAGTCGACCTAGGGGAGGCCCAGGACCGGTGCAGTTAGTCATCACTGGTGTTGGCCGTTATCGGGAATCGAACTCGGGTGGCCAGGTCCGTAGCTCAGCGCTCCCAGTGTCCACACAAACTGCTAAACCCTCGTTAGGACTTGCACACACACACACATACACCGCACTAGTACACACACACACACGCGCACACTAATATATACATATTTCACCGCACATTTTTCATGTCAAGAGGACAATTATTCTCCAATTGCCGGCTCTATATTAAGCGCGCAGACGAGTTCTTTCAGGACGCGTTGGACTTTGCAATTCCAAGGAGTGGCGTGCTGCGATGTCGGCTGACTAGGAGGGTGGGACAGCCGATGGGGGGTGGTGTGGCAGGTGATGTCAATGTATACAAAAGCCCGAGTGACTTCGCCGAGCCAATCTGTATATACGCGCGCGCCTACGCACGCACGCGCGCGCGCGCACGCACGCGCACAAAGCACGCGCGCGTTTCACATTGCACACACGGTACCAGGAGCCGCCGTGTAACATTTGTGCTCTCAGCGAACGGTACCTATGAAGGCCGGAACGACATAAGGGGGAGGGAGGGGCAGGGTGGTGGGTGGCCAACACGACGCAACGCCCGGTCGCCTTTGTCTCCCTGGCGGCGGTGTCTACTGCAACAACGCACCAGGTACTCATTTGAGGTTGAGTCGACCTAAGGGAGGCACAGGATCGGTTCAGACAAGCGTCACCGCTGGTAGTGGCCCACAGTGCGACACAGTGTTACACAGAGACCCACTGTGACCCACAGTGACCCACAGAGACCCAGAGTGACCCACAGAGACCGACAGAGAACCACAGTGACCCATAGAGGCTCACAGTGTGACACAGTGACCCACAGTGACCCACAGTGCGACACAGAGACCCACTGTGACCCACAGTGACCCACAGAGACCCAGAGTGACCCACAGAGACCCACAGAGACCCACAGTGACCCATAGAGGCTCACAGTGTGACACAGAGACCCACTGTGGCCCACAGTGTGACACAGTGACCCACAGTGACCCACATAGACCCACAGTGACCCACAGAAACCCACAGAGACCCACAGTGACCCACAGTGACCCAAAGAGACCCACAGAGACCCAGAGTGACCCACAGAGACCTACTGTGACCCACAGAGACCCACAGTGACCCACAGTGACCCACTTGTATGCACAGCTGATAGAGGCCCCCCCCCCTACACCCCCCGCCCCCCACTTACACCCCCCCCCACTCCTGATAATCAATAAGGCCGTGTTTATCACAGATCCACTGCCTCAGGCATTCCACGACCTCAGCGTCGATATTGCCAGAGCACTGAGCGTTTCAGCACCACGGAGAACGATTCAGTATCACGGAGAGCGTTTCAGTATCACGCAGAGCGTTTCAGCACCACGGAGAGCGTTTCAGTACCACGGAGAGCGTTTCAGTACCACGGAGAGCGTTTCAGCAGCACGATGAACGATTCAGAACCACAGAGAGCGTTTCAGTACCACGGAGAGCGTTTCAGTACCACAGAGAACGTTTCAGTACCACGGAGAACGATTCAGCACCACGGAGAGCGTTTCAGCACCACGGAGAGCGTTTCAGAAACACGAAGAACGATTCAGAAACACAGAAAGCGTTTCAGCACCACGGAGAGAGTTTCAGAAACAAGGAGAGCGTTTCAGTACCACAGAGAACGATTCAGTACCACAGAGAGCATTTCAGTACCACGGAGAGCGTTTCGGCACCTCGGAGAGCGTTTCAGCACCTCGGAGAGCGTTTAAGAAACACGGAGAGCGTTTCAGTACCACGGAGAGCGTTTCAGTACCACGGAGAGGGGTTTCAGTACCACGGAGAGTGTTTCGTCACCCCGGGGAGCTCATTAGCCCGCCCCGCGCTGAACCCCGTTGCCTGCCGCTTAACGTGGAGATTGCTGAGGCGCACCCCAAGGGTCGCTTAGGGACCGCCCTCCCCCCACCCCCTTGACCCCGGCATCCCCCACCCCCACAACCCACCACCCCTCCCACCCAACCCCCCCACCCCTACCCCTCCCACCCCCACAACCACCCACCCCACCCCCACAACCCCCACCCCCACCTCTCCCACCCACCCACCCACCTCTCCCACCCCTCCCCTCCCACCCCCACACCCACCCACCCACCCCCACCCCCACCCCACCCCATCTCTGCAGTGGCCGTGCACGAGTTGACAATGCGGTGAGGCACAGGGCTGGTGAGCAGGAGAGCACGATGCATAACCAGGTGCTATAGGCTGCCGCGGTTCTACGTGGCGAGCTGGAAGAGGGCAGCACGCGTACGAAATGATTGTTGTACCTCATATTCTTAGGTCTTTTCGGTAAAGTCACGTAGATAAAACATTTAAATTAATAAAAGTAAAATAAAAATAAAATATAAATCACGACGTTTAGGAGGCAACACAAGCTTCCGTCTTCAGGTGGAACCGTCACAGCCACGATTGCTTTACCAAAAAAACCTAAGAATATGAATCATTGCAGTCACGAAAGCTTCAAATCTAGAATTGTTGTACCTTACTTCAAGGCTCCCCACCCCCCTCCAACCCCCTGCCGTTCACCGAACACTGGCAGCTGTGGTGAAGTATGGTCACATGACCCACCACGGGTTCGCGTCACTCAGCAGTTGACAAAGACAAAGATCCCCCTTGTAGTCTATACAGTAGAGCAGGGCAAGTGCTGTGCGCGAGCATCATCTGTGAAGGCCGGCACGGCACGAGGTGGTGGTGGTTTGTGCGTCCACCACGACCGTTTCACGGTACGCGGCGCCACGTACCCATTTAAGGCCGAGTCGACCTAGTGGAGGCCCATGGGCGACACTCGCGACGTTGGCGAGAAACACTCGCGGAATTCTAAACTCCACATTGATTTGCGTGGGTGGGCGAGCGAGCGAGCGAGTGTACGAGTGAGTGAGCGAGCGAGCGAGCGGGCGAGTGGGCGGGCGGTCGTGCGGGTTGGAGTTGTGTGGGGGGGGGGGAGGAGGGAGATGCTACGGCGAGGTGGGGAGGGTGAGCGGGGTAGGCGGGTGGAGTGTGTGGACGAGTGGACGAGTGGGCGAGTGGACGAGTGGGAAGGGGGTGTGGGTAGGGGGGGGGAGCTGAGGGTGGTGGAGCTGCGGGTGGAGGAGCTGGGGGTGGTGGAGGAGTTGGTGGAGTTGGGGGTGGTGGAGTTGGGGGTGGTGGAGTTGGGGGTGGTGGAGTTGGGGGTGGTGGAGTTGGGGGTGGAGGAGTTGGGGGTGGAGGAGTTGGGGGTGGAGGAGTTGGGGGTGGTGGAGTTGGGGGTGGAGGAGTTGGGGGTGGTGGAGTTGGGGGTGGTGGAGTTGGGGGTGGTGGAGTTGGGGGTGGAGGAGTTGGGGGTGGAGGAGTTGGGGGTGGAGGAGTTGGGGGTGGTGGAGTTGGGGGTGGAGGAGTTGGGGGTGGTGGAGTTGGGGGTGGTGGAGTTGGGGGTGGTGGAGTTGGGGGTGGTGGAGTTGTGGGTGGTGGAGTTGGGGGTGGTGGAGTTGGGGGTGGTGGAGTTGGGGGTGGTGGAGTTGGGGGTGGTGGAGTTGGGGTGGTGGAGTGGGGGTGGTGGAGTTGGGGTGGAGGAGTTGGGGTGGGGAGTTGGGGGTGGAGGAGTTGGGGGTGGTGGAGTTGGGGGTGGAGGAGTTGGGGGTGGTGGAGTTGGGGGTGGAGGAGTTGGGGGTGGAGGAGTTGGGGGTGGTGGAGTTGGGGGTGGAGGAGTTGGGGGTGGAGGCGTTGGGGGTGGTGGAGTTGGAGGTGGAGGAGTGGGGATGGTGGAGTTGGGGGTGATGGAGTTGGGGGGTGGTGGAGTTGGGGGTGGTGGAGTTGGGGGTGGTGGAGTTGGAGGTGGAGGAGTTGGGGATGGTGGAGTTGGGGGTGGTGGAGTTGGGGGTGGAGGAGTTGGGGATGGAGGAGTTGGGGTGGTGGAGTTGGGGGTGGTGGAGTTAGGGGTGGTGGAGTTGGGGGTGGAGGAGATGGGGGTGGTGGAGTTGGGGTGGTGGAGTTGGGGGTGGAGGAGTTGGGGGTGGTGGAGTTGGGGGGGAGGAGTTGGGGGTGGAGGAGTTGGGGGTGGAGGAGTTGGGGATGGAGGAGTTGGGGGTGGAGGATATGGGGGTGGAGGAGTTGGGGGTGGTGGAGTTGGGGGTGGTGGAGTTGGGGGTGGAGGAGTTGGGGGTGGAGGAGTTGGGGTGGAGGAGTTGGCGGTGGAGGAGTTGGGGGTGGAGGAGTTGGGGGTGGAGGAGTTGGGGGTGGAGGAGTTGGGGGTGGTGGAGTTGGGGGTGGAGGAGTTGGGGGTGGAGGAGTTGTGGGTGGTGGAGCTGGGGTGGAGGAGTTGGGGTGGAGGAGTTGCGGGTGGTGGAGCTGGGGGTTGAGGAGTTGGGGGTGGAGGAGTTTCGGGTGGTGGAGCTGGGGGTGGAGGAGTTGGGGGTGGAGGAGTTGGGGGTGGAGGAGTTGGGGGTGGTGGAGTTGGGGGTGGAGGAGTTGGGGGTGGTGGAGTTGGGGGTGGTGGAGTTGGGGGTGGTGGAGTTGTGGGTGGTGGAGTTGGGGGTGGTGGAGTTGGGGGTGGTGGAGTTGGGGGTGGTGGAGTTGGGGGTGGTGGAGTGGGGGGTGGTGGAGTTGGGGGTGGAGGAGTTGGGGGTGGTGGAGTTGGGTGGAGGAGTTGGGGTGGGGAGTTGGGGTGGAGGAGTTGGGGGTGGTGGAGTTGGGGGTGGAGGAGTT
>NC_083836.1:3007857-3022857 GCF_015708825.2 Lethenteron reissneri
TCATCATCACCGGCACCACCATCTGCATCATCATCATCATCATCACGACCATCATCATCACCGGCACCACCATCATCATCATCACGACCATCATCATCATCATCACCGGCACCATCATCTGCATCATCATCATCATCACCGGCACCACCATCTGCATCATCATCATCATCACGACCATCATCATCACCGGCACCACCATCTGCATCATCACGACCATCATCATCACCGGCACCACCATCTGCATCATCATCAGCACCGGCACCACCATCTGCATCATCATCATCATCACGACCATCATCATCACCGGCACCACCATCTGCATCATCACGACCATCATCATCACCGGCACCACCATCTGCATCATCATCAGCACCGGCACCACCATCTGCATCATCATCATCATCATCACGACCATCATCATCACCGGCACCACCATCTGCATCATCACGACCATCATCATCACCGGCACCACCATCATCATCATCACGACCATCATCATCACCGGCACCACCATCATCATCATCACGACCATCATCATCATCACCGGCACCATCATCTGCATCATCATCATCATTACCGGCACCACCATCTGCATCATCATCATCATCACGACCATCATCATCACCGGCACCACCATCTGCATCATCACGACCATCATCATCACCGGCACCACCATCTGCATCATCATCAGCACCGGCACCACCATCTGCATCATCGTCATCATCATCACGACCATCATCATCACCGGCACCACCATCTGCATCATCACGACCATCATCATCACCGGCACCACCATCATCATCATCACGACCATCATCATCACCGGCACCACCATCATCATCATCACGACCATCATCATCACCGGCACCACCATCATCATCATCACGACCATCATCATCACCGGCACCACCATCTGCATCATCATCATCGCTACCACCATCATCACCATCACCACCAATCACCTAAGTATATCAACACTGCAGGATACTGTGATGGAGTTCCGCAGAATGCCACTTGAACACGATTCCTGGACTCGTGTTAATTTTAGTGAGTGGCTAAGCGAGTGAGTTTGTGGCTGCGTGAGCGAATGACTGAGTGGGTGACTGACTGAGGGATTTGGCAAATGAATGAGTGAATTAATTAATGGGAGGGTGAATTAGTGGGTTATGGGTTCGTGAGCGGGTGAGTGAGTGCCTTGGCAAATGAATGAGTGCATTAATTAATGAGTGAGCGAGTGAGTAGTGAGCGCGTGAGAGCGTGGGTTGGTTTGTGGCTGTGTGAATAGCTGAGCACGTGAATGGGTGAGTGAGTGAGTGATTGAGTGGATGAATATGTGAGTGAGTGGCTGAGTGAGTGCGTGAGTGAGTGGTGGAGTGAGTGGGTGAGTGAGTGGATGAGTGGGTGAGTGAGTGGGTGAGTGAGTGGCTGAGTGGGTGAGTGAGTGGCTGAGTGAGTGAGTGGGTGAGTGAGTGGCTGAGTGGGGGGTGAGTGAGTGGCTGAGTGAGTGGCTAAGTGAGTGAGTGAGTGGCTGAGTGAGTGGCTGAGTGAGTGAGTGGATGAGTGAGTGAGTGGGTGAGTGAGTGGCTGAGTGAGTGGGTGAGTGAGTGGCTGAGTGAGTGGCTGAGTGGGTGGGTGAGTGAGTGGCTGAGTGAGTGTGTGAGTGAGTGGATGGGTGAGTGATTGGTGGAGTGGGTGGGTGAGTGAGTGGCTGAGTGGGCAGGTGAGTGAGTGGCTGAGTGAGTGGCTGAGTGAGTGGCTGAGTGAGTGGCTAAGTGAATGAGTGGCTGAGTGAGTGGCTGAGTGAGTGAGTGGCTGAGTGGGTGGGTGAGTGAGTGGCTGAGTGCGTGGCTGAGTGAGTGGCTGAGTGAGTGGCTGAGTGAGTGGCTGAGTGTGTGGCTGAGTGTGTGGCTGAGTGAGTGGTTGAGTGAGTGAGTGGCTGAGTGAGTGAGTGGGTGAGTGAGTGGCTGAGTGAGTGAGTGGCTGAGTGAGTGGCCGAGTGAGTGAGTGGGTGAGTGAGTGAGTGGCTGAGTGAGTGAGTGGCTGAGTGAGTGAGTGGCTGAGTGAGTGGCTGAGTGAGTGAGTGGTTGAGTGAGTGAGTGGCTGAGTGAGTGAGTGGGTGAGTGAGTGAGTGGCTGAGTGAGTGAGTGGCTGAGTGAGTGAGTGGCTGAGTGAGTGGCCGAGTGAGTGAGTGGCTGAGTGAGTGAGTGGCTGAGTGAGTGGGTGAGTGAGTGGGTGAGTGTCTAAGTGAGTGAGTGGCTGAGTGAGTGGCTGAGTGAGTGGGTGAGTGAGTGGCTGAGTGAGTGGCTGAGTGAGTGGCTGAGTGAGTGGGTGAGTGAGTGAGTGGCTGAGTGAGTGAGTGGCTGAGTGAGTGGGTGAGTGGCTGTGCGAGTGGCTGAGTGAGTGGCTGAGTGAGTGGGTGAGTGTCTAAGTGAGTGAGTGGCTGAATGAGTGAGTGGCTGAGTGAGTGGCTGAGTGAGTGAGTGAGTGGCTGAGTGAGTGGCTGAGTGAGTGAGTGCGAGAGCGAGGTGTGCCGTGCAAGCCTTGATCCGGTGCTCGCTAATCACCACTTGCCCCAACGGCCTGTCAAATGCTACACGGCGTATCTTTGCCTTTGTATTCCGTGTGCGTGTGTCTCTCCCCCCTCTCTCCCACGCGCTCTCTTTCTGTCTCTCTCTCTCCCTCCGTCTCTCTCCGTCTCTCTGTCTCTCTCTCTGTCTCTCTGACGACAGCGCTGGGGTAGACGAGGCTGTAGCGTGCCTCAGGAATGCCGCTCGATAATTGGCTACCTGTTGCCTGGCACGGGAACCCCGCTAACGACTAATTATGACTGCCCCCACACACACACACACAGGCATAGCTGGTGAGTGGGGGGGCGGGGTATGGGGGGGCGGGAGGCTGCTTGCAATAAAGGACGTAATAAATAATGAAACGTAGCGTTTTATTTATTTAATTGCAATCAAAGCGGAGATTAGCACGTGCGCTAATTGGCCGTCCCATCAAAGAGCCAAGAACAAAACACCCCCCACCACCACCCCCCCACCACCACCACCACCCCACCACAACCACCCCACCACAACCACCCCACCACCTTCCACTCCCACCCCACCACCACCCCACCACCTTCCACTCCCCCACCACCACCAACACCCCACCACCTTCCACTCCCCCACCACCACCAACACCCCACCACCAAAACCCCACCACCACCACCCCCTCACCACCACCAACACCAAACAACCACCCCACCACCACCCCACCACCCCCACCACAACCACCACCACCCCACCACCACCACACCACCTTCCACTCCCCAACCACCACCAACACCCCAACACCACAAACACCCCACCACCACCACCCCACCACCACCACACCACCACGCCACCACCTTCCACTCCCCCACCACCACCAACACCCCACTACCAACACCCCACCACCACACCACCACCACCACCACACCACCAACACCAAACCACCACCACCACCACCACCACCACCACCCCCACCCAACCACCAACACCCCACCACCACCACCAACCCACCAACACCCAAACACCACACCACCAGCCCCCGACTGTGGCTCAGTGGAGCTGTGGAGACGTCTGTGGTCTCACAGAGGAGCTCTAGAGACGACTGTGGTCTCACAGTGGAGCTCTAGAGACGACTGTGGTCTCACGGTGGAGCTCTAGAGACGACTGTGGTCTCACAGTGGAGCTCTAGAGACGTCTGTGGTCTCACAGTGGAGCTCTAGAGACGACTGTGGTCTCACAGAGGAGCTCTAGAGACGACTGTGGTCTCACAGTGGAGCTCTAGAGATGACTGTGGTCTCACAGTGGAGCTCTAGAGACGTATGTGGTCTCACAGTGGAGCTCTAGAGATGACTGTGGTCTCACAGTGGAGCTCTAGAGACGTATGTGGTCTCACGGTGGAGCTCTAGAGACGACTGTGGTCTCACAGTGGAGCTCTAGAGACGCCTGTGGTCTCACAGTGGAGCTCTAGAGACGACTGTGGTCTCACGGTGGAGCTCTAGAGACGTCTGTGGTCTCACAGTGGAGCTCTAGAGGCGACTGTGGTCTCACGGTGGAGCTCTAGAGACGACTGTGGTCTCACAGTGGAGCTCTAGAGGCGACTGTGGTCTCACGGTGGAGCTCTAGAGACGTCTGTGGTCTCACAGTGGAGCTCTAGAGACGACTGTGGTCTCACGGTGGAGCTCTAGAGACGTCTGTGGTCTCACAGTGGAGCTCTAGAGACGACTGTGGTCTCACAGTGGAGCTCTAGAGACGTCTGTGGTCTCACAGTGGAGCTCTAGAGACGTCTGTGGTCTCACAGTGGAGCTCTAGAGACGACTGTGGTCTCACAGTGGAGCTCTAGAGACGACTGTGGTCTCACAGTGGAGCTCTAGAGACGTCTGTGGTCTCACAGTGGAGCTCTAGAGAGGACTGTGGTCTCACAGAGGAGCTCTAGAGACGACTGTGGTCTCACAGTGGAGCTCTAGAGACGACTGTGGTCTCACGGTGGAGCTCTAGAGACGTCTGTGGTCTCACAGTGGAGCTCTAGAGGCGACTGTGGTCTCACGGTGGAGCTCTAGAGACGACTGTGGTCTCACAGTGGAGCTCTAGAGGCGACTGTGGTCTCACGGTGGAGCTCTAGAGACGTCTGTGGTCTCACAGTGGAGCTCTAGAGACGACTGTGGTCTCACGGTGGAGCTCTAGAGACGTCTGTGGTCTCACAGTGGAGCTCTAGAGACGACTGTGGTCTCACAGTGGAGCTCTAGAGACGACTGTGGTCTCACAGTGGAGCTCTAGAGACGTCTGTGGTCTCACAGTGGAGCTCTAGAGACGTATGTGGTCTCACGGTGGAGCTCTAGAGACGTCTGTGGTCTCACAGTGGAGCTCTAGAGACGTTTGTGGTCTCACAGTGGAGCTCTAGAGACGACTGTGGTCTCACAGTGGAGCTCTAGAGACGTATGTGGTCTCACAGTGGAGCTCTAGAGATGACTGTGGTCTCACAGTGGAGCTCTAGAGACGTATGTGGTCTCACAGTGGAGCTCTAGAGACGACTGTGGTCTCACAGTGGAGCTCTAGAGACGTATGTGGTCTCACAGTGGAGCTCTAGAGACGGCTGTGGTCTCACAGTGGAGCTCTAGAGACGACTGTGGTCTCACAGTGGAGCTCTAGAGACGACTGTGGTCTCACAGTGGAGCTCTAGAGACGACTGTGGTCTCACGGTGGAGCTCTAGAGACGACTGTGGTCTCACAGTGGCGCTCTAGAGACGTATGTGGTCTCACAGTGGAGCTCTAGAGACGTATGTGGTCTCACAGTGGAGCTCTAGAGACGGCTGTGGTCTCACAGTGGAGCTCTAGAGACGACTGTGGTCTCACAGTGGAGCTCTAGAGACGTCTGTGGTCTCACAGTGGAGCTCTAGAGATGACTGTGGTCTCACAGTGGAGCTCTAGAGACGACTGTGGTCTCACAGTGGAGCTCTAGAGACGTCTGTGGTCTCACAGTGGAGCTCTAGAGACGACTGTGGTCTCACAGTGGAGCTCTAGAGATGACTGTGGTCTCACAGTGGAGCTCTAGAGACGTCTGTGGTCTCACAGTGGAGCTCTAGAGACGTCTGTGGTCTCACAGTGGAGCTCTAGAGATGACTGTGGTCTCACAGTGGAGCTCTAGAGACGACTGTGGTCTCACAGTGGAGCTCTAGAGATGACTGTGGTCTCACAGTGGAGCTCTAGAGACGTCTGTGGTCTCACAGTGGAGCTCTAAAGACGACTGTGGTCTCACAGTGGAGCTCTAGAGACGTCTGTGGTCTCACGGTGGAGCTCTAGAGACGACTGTGGTCTCACGGTGGAGCTCTAGAGACGTCTGTGGTCTCACGGTGGAGCTCTAAAGACGACTGTGGTCTCACGGTGGAGCTCTAGAGACGACTGTGGTCTCACGGTGGAGCTCTAGAGACGTCTGTGGTCTCACGGTGGAGCTCTAGAGACGAATGTGGTCTCACAGTGGAGCTCTAGAGACGTCTGTGGTCTCACAGTGGAGCTCTAGAGACGACTGTGGTCTCACAGTGGAGCTCTAGAGACGTCTGTGGTCTCACAGTGGAGCTCTAGAGACGTCTGTGGTCTCACAGTGGAGCTCTAGACGACTGTGGTCTCACAGTGGAGCTCTATACGTCTGTGGTCTCACAGTGGAGCTCTAGAGACGACTGTGGTCTCACGGTGGAGCTCTAGAGACGACTGTGGTCTCACAGTGGAGCTCTAGAGACGACTGTGGTCTCACAGTGGAGCTCTAGAGACGACTGTGGTCTCACAGTGGAGCTCTAGAGACGTCTGTGGTCTCACAGTGGAGCTCTAGAGACGTCTGTGGTCTCACAGTGGAGCTCTAGACGACTGTGGTCTCACAGTGGAGCTCTATATACGTCTGTGGTCTCACAGTGGAGCTCTAGAGACGACTGTGGTCTCACGGTGGAGCTCTAGAGACGACTGTGGTCTCACAGTGGAGCTCTAGAGACGACTGTGGTCTCACAGTGGAGCTCTAGAGACGACTGTGGTCTCACAGTGGAGCTCTAGAGACGTCTGTGGTCTCACAGTGGAGCTCTAGACGACTGTGGTCTCACAGTGGAGCTCTATATACGTCTGTGGTCTCACAGTGGAGCTCTATATACGTCTGTGGTCTCACAGTGGAGCTCTAGAGACGACTGTGGTCTCACAGTGGAGCTCTAGAGACGACTGTGGTCTCACAGTGGAGCTCTAGAGACGACTGTGGTCTCACAGTGGAGCTCTAGAGACGTCTGTGGTCTCACAGTGGAGCTCTAGACGACTGTGGTCTCACAGTGGAGCTCTATATACATCTGTGGTCTCACAGTGGAGCTCTAGAGACGACTGTGGTCTCACGGTGGAGCTCTAGAGACGACTGTGGTCTCACAGTGGAGCTCTAGAGACGACTGTGGTCTCACAGTGGAGCTCTAGAGACGACTGTGGTCTCACAGTGGAGCTCTAGAGACGTCTGTGGTCTCACAGTGGAGCTCTAGACGACTGTGGTCTCACAGTGGAGCTCTATATACGTCTGTGGTCTCACAGTGGAGCTCTAGAGACGACTGTGGTCTCACGGTGGAGCTCTAGAGACGACTGTGGTCTCACAGTGGAGCTCTAGAGACGACTGTGGTCTCACAGTGGAGCTCTAGAGACGACTGTGGTCTCACAGTGGAGCTCTAGAGACGACTGTGGTCTCACGGTGGAGCTCTAGAGACGACTGTGGTCTCACAGTGGAGCTCTAGAGACGACTGTGGTCTCACAGTGGAGCTCTAGAGACGACTGTGGTCTCACGGTGGAGCTCTAGAGACGACTGTGGTCTCACAGTGGAGCTCTAGAGACGACTGTGGTCTCACGGTGGAGCTCTAGAGATGACTGTGGTCTCACAGTGGAGCTCTAGAGACGACTGTGGTCTCACAGTGGAGCTCTAGAGACGACTGTGGTCTCACAGTGGAGCTCTAGAGACGTCTGTGGTCTCACAGTGGAGCTCTAGAGACGACTGTGGTCTCACAGTGGAGCTCTAGAGACGTCTGTGGTCTCACAGTGGAGCTCTAGAGATGACTGTGGTCTCACAGTGGAGCTCTAGAGACGACTGTGGTCTCACAGTGGAGCTCTAGAGACGACTGTGGTCTCACGGTGGAGCTCTATAGACGACTGTGGTCTCACGGTGGAGCTCTAGAGACGACTGTGGTCTCACAGTGGAGCTCTAGAGACGACTGTGGTCTCACAGTGGAGCTCTATAGACGACTGTGGTCTCACGGTGGAGCTCTAGAGACGACTGTGGTCTCACGGTGGAGCTCTATAGACGACTGTGGTCTCACGGTGGAGCTCTAGAGACGACTGTGGTCTCACAGTGGAGCTCTAGAGACGACTGTGGTCTCACGGTGGAGCTCTATAGACGACTGTGGTCTCACGGTGGAGCTCTAGAGACGACTGTGGTCTCACAGTGGAGCTCTAGAGACGACTGTGGTCTCACGGTGGAGCTCTAGAGACGACTGTGGTCTCACGGTGGAGCTCTATAGACGACTGTGGTCTCACGGTGGAGCTCTAGAGACGAATGTGGTCTCACAGTGGAGCTCTAGAGACGACTGTGGTCTCACGGTGGAGCTCTATAGACGACTGTGGTCTCACGGTGGAGCTCTAGAGACGACTGTGGTCTCACGGTGGAGCTCTAGAGACGACTGTGGTCTCACAGTGGAGCTCTATAGACGACTGTGGTCTCACGGTGGAGCTCTAGAGACGACTGTGGTCTCACGGTGGAGCTCTATAGACGACTGTGGTCTCACGGTGGAGCTCTAGAGACGACTGTGGTCTCACAGTGGAGCTCTAGAGCACGACTGTGGTCTCACAGTGGAGCTCTAGAGACGTCTGTGGTCTCACAGTGGAGCTCTAGAGACGACTGTGGTCTCACGGTGGAGCTCTATAGACGACTGTGGTCTCACGGTGGAGCTCTAGAGATGACTGTGGTCTCACAGTGGAGCTCTAGAGACGTCTGTGGTCTTACAGTGGAGCTCTAGAGACGACTGTGGTCTCACGGTGGAGCTCTAGAGACGACTGTGGTCTCACGGTGGAGCTCTATAGACGACTGTGGTCTCACGGTGGAGCTCTAGAGATGACTGTGGTCTCACGGTGGAGCTCTATAGACGACTGTGGTCTCACGGTGGAGCTCTAGAGACGACTGTGGTCTCACAGTGGAGCTCTAGAGATGACTGTGGTCTCACAGTGGAGCTCTAGAGACGTATGTGGTCTCACAGTGGAGCTCTAGAGACGTATGTGGTCTCACAGTGGAGCTCTAGAGACGACTGTGGTCTCACGGTGGAGCTCTAGAGACGACTGTGGTCTCACAGTGGAGCTTCAGCTAATGCGACTTTAGCTAAGAGCCCTCGATGAAAGCAAAAGCTGCTCGTTAAGGATTTAAATAGCAACAACATTCCTAATCTTCTCAGTTTGTCACGTGTGGCAGCACACGATTAGCTCACTTTCTTGAGAGAGAGAGGGCGACTGAGAGAGAGAGAGGATGACTCAGAGAGAGAGGACGACTCAGAGAGAGAGAGAGAGGACGACTCAGAGAGAGATTGAAGACGACTTGGAGAGAGAGGACGACTCAGAGAGAGAGAACGACTCACACAGAGGGAAAGGATGACTCAGAGAGAGAGGACGCCTCAGAGAGAGAGGACAACTCAGAGAGAGAGAGAGAGGACGACTCACAGAGAGAGAGAGAGGACGACTCACACATAGAGAGAGAGAGGACGACTGAGATGCGCCAGGAGGAGGAAGGACCACAGACGAGGAACAATTGCCCGAGGTCTGCGGTCCTCTACATATTAAGGTATTATCAGCAAATTGAATGAGCACGTGTGTGTCCGTGTGTGGTGAGGAAACGGCGGTGTAGCGTTTGGCGCTCGCGTTCAGCACCAGTGACGATTATTTGAACAGGTCCTGGGCCTCCCCTAGGTCGACTCTGCCTCAAATGAACACCCGGTGAGGTGTGTAAAAACATCGCCGCTGGGGAGAGACAAAGGCGGTCGGGCGTGGTGCTGGCAACCCACCTCCCCGCTAACAGCACTTGCCCCAACAGCCTGCCAAGACTATGAGGGGGATCTTTGTCTTTGTTCGTTTGGAGGAAGCCCGGAGCGCCTGGAGAAAACTACCGCGGGTACGCGAGAGGGGGCAACCCTCGATCCCCGTGCAGACCGAACAGATGGGGATTAAGCAACACTTACATGGCACGGCACCACGTGATACGGCTCCTCCGAGACGGCCAATGGGAAGGGGGGAGGTCACGAGACCTGTGGATGGTCCACCAACCCTCCCTGCTACAAGCTACTGCTACTGCTGCTGCTACTGCTGCTACTGCTGCTGCTGCAGCTGCTGCTGCTTCTGCTTCAGCTGCAGCTGCTGCTGCTGCTGTTGCTGCTTCTGCTGCTACTGCTGCTGCTTCTGCTGCTGCTACTGCTGCAGCTGCTGCTGACGTGAGGTGAGGGGGTGAGAGGTGAGGGGGTGAGTTGGGAGGCAAGACGCATCGATGTATCGTTGTCCCCCCTGTTTGATGGGGTCTCCCCGCGGTGAGTGGCAGAGAGGGAGACCCCTGGTGGCGGTGGGGGGGTGGTGAGGGGGGAGAGGGAGACCCCTGGTGAGGGTGAGGGGGTGGTGAGGGGGGAGAGGGAGACCCCCTGGTGAGGGTGAGGGGGTGGTGAGGGGGGAGAGGGTGACCCCTGGTGGAGTGAGGGGGTGGTGAGGGGGGAGAGGGGGTGGTGAGGGGGTGGTGAGGGGGGAGAGGGAGACCCCTGGTGAGGGTGAGGGGGTGGTGAAGGGGGAGAGGGAGACCGCTGGTGAGGGTGAGGGGGTGGTGAGGGGGGAGAGGGAGACCCCTGGTGAGGGTGAGGGGGTGGTGAGGGGGGAGAGGGAGACCCCTGGTGAGGGTGAGGGGGTGGTGAGGGGGGAGAGGGAGACCCCTGGTGAGGGTGATGGGTGGTGAGGGGGGAGAGGGAGACCCCTGGTGAGGGTGAGGGGGTGGTGAGGGGGGAGAGGGAGACCCCTGGTGAGGGTGAGGGGGTGGTGAGGGGGGAGAGGGAGACCCCTGGTGAGAGTGAGGGGGTGGTGAGGTGGGAGAGGGAGACCCTGGTGAGGGTGAGGGGGTGGTGAGGGGGGAGAGGGAGACCCCTGGTGAGGGTGAGGGGGTGGTGAGGGGGGAGAGGGAGACCCCTGGTGAGGGTAAGGAGGTGATGAGGGGGGAGAGGGAGACCCCTGGTGAGGGTGAGGGGGTGGTGAGGGGGGAGAGGGAGACCCCTGGTGAGGGTTAGGGGGTGGTGAGGGGGGAGAGGGAGACCCTGGTGGGAGTGAGGGGGTGGTGAGGGGGGAGAGGGAGACCCCTGGTGAGGGTGAGGGGGGTGGTGAGGGGGGAGAGGGAGACCCATGGTGAGGGTGAGGGGGGTGGTGAGGGGGGAGAGGGGGACCCCTGGTGAGAGTGAGGGGGTGGTGAGGGGGGAGAGGGAGACTCCTGGTGGGGGTGAGGGGGTGGTGAGGGGGGGAGAGGGTGACCCCTGGTGAGGGTGAGGGGGTGGTGAGGGGGGAGAGGGAGACCCATGGTGAGGTGGGGGGGGTGGTGAGGGGGGAGAGGGAGACCCTGGTGAGGGTGGGGGGGGTGGTGAGGTGGGAGAGAGAGACCCTGGTGAGGGTGAGGGGGTGGTGAGGGGGGAGAGAGAGACCCTGGTGAGGGTGAGGGGGTGGTGAGGGGGGAGAGGGAGACCCTGGTGAGGGTGGGGGGGGTGGTGAGGGGGGAGAGGGAGACCCTGGTGAGGGTGAGGGGGTGGTGAGGGGGGAGAGGGAGACCCCTGGTGAGGGTGAGGGGGTGGTGAGGGGGGAGAGGGAGACCCTGGTGAGGGTGAGGGGGTGGTGAGGGGGGAGAGGGAGACCCTGGTGAGGGTGAGGGGGTGGTGAGGGGGAGAGGGGAGACCCTGGTGAGGGTGAGGGGGTGGTGAGGGGGGAGAGGGAGACCCATGGTTGAGGGTGGGGGGGTGGTGAGGGGGGAGAGGGAGACCCTGGTGAGGGTGAGGGGGTGGTGAGGGGGGAGAGAGAGACCCTGGTGAGGGTGAGGGGGTGGTGAGGGGGGAGAGGGAGACCCTGGTGAGGGTGGGGGGGTGGTTGAGGGGGGAGAGGGAGACCCTGGTGGGGTGAGGGGGTGGTGAGGGGGTGGTGAGGGGGAGAGGGAGACCCTGGTGAGAGTGATGGGGCGGTGAGGGGGGAGAGGGAGACCCTGGTGAGGGTGGGGGGGGGTGGTGAGGGGGGAGAGGGAGACCCTGGTGAGAGTGATGGGGCGGTGAGGGGGAGAGGGAGACCCTGGTGAGGGTGAGGGGGTGGTGAGGGGGGAGAGGGAGACCCCTGGTGAGGGTGGGGGGTGGTGAGGGGGGAGAGGGAGACCCTGGTGAGGGTGAGGGGGTGGTGAGGGGGGAGAGGGAGACCCCTGGTGAGGGTGAGGAGGTGGTGAAGGGGGAGAGGGAGACCCCTGGTGAGGGTGAGGGGGTGGTGAGGGGGGAGAGGGGGACCCCTGGTGAGGGTGAAAGGGGTGGTGAGGGGGGAGAGGGTGACCCCTGGTGGCGGTGAGGGGGTGGTGAGGGGGGAGAGGGAGACCCCTGGTGGCGGTGAGGGGAGTGGTGAGGGGGGTGAGTGGCCGACACAGGAACGAAGTGAATAGAAACACAAAGCCTGCACCTCTACAAAGTAACCGCACGTTTCACACATCCCCTCAGCCGCTCGGCCTACCTGCCGGGAGGGCGTGTTACACATCACCATCGGTTCAGCAGGAAATACAAGCGAATCCAAAAACCGGTTTTGACGTTCAGTGTCTCATCGGCAGTCGCAGCTGTGCGAACCGCTGCTGCTGAACTGCCGGATGTTTGCAGTCAAGGAGTCCCCTTTCTGTTAGACGCGGGTCACCTGGTGAGTGAGTGAGGTGTGCAGCTCACCTCGAGCGGTGAGATGTGAGAGGGAGAAGCGTGGTGGGTGCCACGTGGTTAGTGACACGTGGTGAGACACACGTGGTTAGTGACACGTGGTCGGTGACACGTGGTGGGTGCCACGTGGTGGCCGACACGTGGTGGCCGACACGTGGTGAGTGACACGTGGTGGGTGACACGTCGTTGGTGACACGTGGTGGGTGACACGTGGTGGGTGACACGTGGCGAGTGACACGTGGCGACTACCGCGCTCACCTTGAGAGGCGAGATGTGTGAGTGTGACACGTGGTGTGTGACACGTGGTTAGAGACACGTGGTTAGTGACACGTGGTGTGTGTGACACGTGGCGAGTGACACGTGACGACTACCGCGCTCACCTTGAGTGGCGAGATGTGTGAGTGTGACACGTGGTGAGTGACACGTGGTGAGCGACACGTGGTGTGTGTGACACGTGGTGAGTGACACGTGGTTATAGACACCTGGTCAGTGACACGTGGTCAGTGACACGTGGTGAGCGACACGTGGTGTGTGTGACACGTGGTGAGTGACACGTGGTTATAGACACCTGGTCAGTGACACGTGGTCAGTGACACGTGGCGAGTGACACGTGGCGACTACCGCGCTCACCTTGAGTGGAGAGATGTGTGAGTGCGACACGTGGTGAGTGACACGTGGTCAGTGACACCTGGTCAGTGACACGTGGTCAGTGACACGTGGCGAGTGACACGTGACGACTACCGCGCTCACCTTGAGTGGAGAGATGTGTGAGTGCGACACGTGGTGAGTGACACGTGGTTAGAGACACGTGGTCAGTGACACGTGGTCAGTGACACGTGGTCAGTGACACGTGGCGAGTGACACGTGACGACTACCGCGCTCACCTTGAGTGGAGAGATGTGTGAGTGCGACACGTGGTGAGTGACACGTGGTTAGAGACACGTGGTCAGTGACACGTAGTCAGTGACACGTGGTCAGTGACACGTGGTCAGTGACACGTGGCGAGTGACACGTGACGACTACCGCGCTCACCTTGAGTGGAGAGATGTGTGAGTGCGACACGTGGTGAGTGACACGTGGTTATAGACACCTGGTCAGTGACACGTGGTCAGTGACACGTGGCGAGTGACACGTGGCGACTACCGCGCTCACCTTGAGTGGCGAGATGTGTGAGTGTGACACGTGGTGAGTGACACGTGGTTAGAGACACGTGGTCAGTGACACGTGGTCAGTGACACGTGGTCAGTGACACGTGGCGAGCGAGTGACACGTGGCGACTACCGCGCTCACCTTGAGTGGAGAGATGTGTGAGTGCGACACGTGGTGAGTGACACGTGGTTAGAGACACGTGGTCAGTGACACGTGGTTAGAGACACGTGGTCAGTGACACGTGGTCAGTGACACGTGGCGAGTGACACGTGACGACTACCGCGCTCACCTTGAGTGGAGAGATGTGTGAGTGCGACACGTGGTGAGTGACACGTGGTGAGTGACACGTGGCTAGAGACACCTGGTCAGTGACACGTGGTGAGTGACACGTGGTGAGCGACACGTGGTGTGTGTGACACGTGGTGAGTGACACGTGGTTAGAGACACCTGGTCAGTGACACGTGGTCAGTGACACGTGGTGAGCGAGTGACACGTGACGACTACCGCGCTCACCTTGAGTGGAGAGATGTGTGAGTGCGACACGTGGTGAGTGACACGTGGTTAGAGACACGTGGTCAGTGACACGTAGTCAGTGACACGTGGTCAGTGACACGTGGTCAGTGACACGTGGCGAGTGACACGTGACGACTACCGCGCTCACCTTGAGTGGAGAGATGTGTGAGTGCGACACGTATCCGTGGACGCTCTCCAGCTGCGACAGCTTCTTCTCCGACACGTGGACGAGCTCTGGGGCAACCGACATGGCCGACATTGCCGTGGCCCCACTGCCGACACCACCGCCGCCTCCACCGTCGCCATCGTCACCATCGTCGCTTGGCGCTCGCACGGGACTCTGCTCCGGAGGGGAGCCATCGTCATCCTGGTAGCGGTATTTCTGCGGAGGCAAAAGGTACAAAGGTCCCTTGAACAGAGTTCCACAATGACACGGCGGATTTCTTCGGGGTTAGATCACGTGACGATATACATGCTGCGTCGGGGAAACCCGCTACCACCCGACGCAGGCAAGCAGTAAGAGTTGTCGCGTAGATGAAACGTGACTGATTCGTTACTAGCACAGCACTAACCGGCGTGTTGGAGAGTAAAGCCACAACTTTTCGATTTAAAGCTTTTGTGACTGCAGGGATATATAATTATATATTTTTATTTACTTATTATTTTTATGTTTTATTTTTATTATTTTTTTATTATTTTATTACTTCCCTTCTACGTGACTTTACCGAAAGAACCAAGAAGATAAACCCACAACATTTACAATTCGAGTCCGACGTTTCGCCAGTAATTACAACCAGCATCATCAGGCGACAGCCAGAGTTGGGGAGAAATCCTCCTGTTGGCTCGGTCTCATATCC
>NC_083836.1:3025357-3030977 GCF_015708825.2 Lethenteron reissneri
CCATCGTGGTGATGATTAAAGAAAGACACGCAGACTCCAAATATACAACAGGCATCGTCAGGGCTCGGGATTGAACCCACAACTTCCTGTATACCAGGCGAGGTAGTTAACATCTCATAGCAATTGTGGTAATGATGAAAGAGAGACACGCAGACTCCAAATATACAACAGGCATCGTCAGGGCTCGGGATTGAACCCACGACCTCCTGTATACCAGGCGATGTAGTTAACATCTCCTAGCCACCGTGGTGATGAAAGAGAGACACGCAAACTTCAAATATGCAACAGGCATCGTCAGGGTTCGGGATCGAACACACGACTTCCTCTATATTGGATTCCTCCGGTATGAATACATATTCTGATTCTGACATGCAACTGGGAGGGGGGCGCTCTGGGAACGCGTCTCCTAACGGGCGCGGTCGGATAAAACCCGGAACGTCGGACAACGGGGAACCCCAGCGTTCGAGCGCCACCAGCCGCCCACACCCCGATGGCGAGGGTGGGGGCCCTTCCATGCACCGCCCCCCTCCACAAAACAATAAATCAATATAGATATTTATAGAAACATTCTGCACATGTTTGATCAATCTGGCAACAAAACTGATACCTTTTTTACAAGGAGTCATGTTTGCACAGACCACAATACCTGCAGTCATAATGCAAATAAAAAACATAACTCTGATAATGTGTGCACTGTCCTTCCTTAAGGAAAGCTGTCTCGGGTGTGGACCAATCAACTTCAAGGATAGTGTATACATTATCAGAGTTGTGCTTTTTGTTTGCATTATGACTGCAGGTATTGTGGTCTGTGCAAACATGATTCCTTGTAAAAAAAAGGTGTCAGTTTTGTTGCCAGATAGAAAGGTAAAAACACAATTATCATATTTTTTTACTGGCAAATGAGGTTCTAATAATGTTTGATCAAGTTGAGGGATATTGCGGGGATATCTCAGCAGTGATTCGAGGATGTGGTTTTTGGACGATGGTAGTTCCACTGTGGGTGTGGGTTTAGCTATGGGAGGAGCAAAGTGGAGAACCGGGGGGGGGGGGCGGGGGGGGGGAGAAAACCTACAAATTGGACACACACTCACACTGTACAACAGGGGGAGATCATACAAACTCCACTCACTCACACTCATCCACACACTCTCACTCAAATACTCACTCACTCTGCAGAACAGGGGGAGATCATACAAACTCCACTCACTCACTCACACTCACCCACACACTCTCACTCGAACACTCACACTCACTCTGCAGAACAGGGGGGGATCATACAAACTCCACTCACTCACTCACACTCACCCACACACCCTCACTCGAACACTCACACTCACTCTGCAGAACAGGGGGAGATCATACAAACTCCACTCACTCACTCACACTCATCCACACACTCTCACTCGAACACTCACACTCACTCTGCAGAACAGGGTGAGATCCTACAAACTCCACTCACTCACACTCACCCACACACCCTCACTCGAACACTCACACTAACTCTGCAGAACAGGAAGAGATCATACAAACTCCACTCACTCACACTCATCCACACACTCTCACTCAAACACTCACACTCTCAATGTACAACAGGGGGAGAACATACAAACTCCACTCACTCACACTCATCCACACACTCTCACTCGAACACTCACACTCACTCTGCAGAACAGGGGGAGATCATACAAACTCCACTCACTCACTCACACTCACCCACACACTCTCACTCGAACACTCACACTCACTCTGCAGAACAGGGGGAGAACATACAAACTCCACTCACTCACACTCATCCACACACTCTCACTCAAACACTCACACTCACTCTGCAGAACAGGGGGAGATCATACAAACTCCACTCACTCACACTCACCCACACACTCTCACTCGAACACTCACACTCACTCTGCAGAACAGGGGGCGATCATTCAAACTCCACTCGCTCACTCACACTCACCCACACACTCTCACTCGAACACTCACACTCACTCTGCAGAACAGGGGGAGATCATACAAACTCCACTCACTCACTCACACTCATCCACACACTCTCACTCGAACACTCACACTCACTCTGCAGAACAGGGGGGGATCATACAAACTCCACTCACTCACTCACACTCACCCACACACTCTCACTCGAACACTCACACTCTCTCTGCAGAACAGGGGGGGATCATACAAACTCCACTCACTCACTCACACTCATCCACACACTCTCACTCGAACACTCACACTCACTCTGCAGAACAGGGTGGGATCATACAAACTCCACTCACTCACTCACACTCATCCACACACTTTCACTCGAACACTCACACTCACACTGTACAACAGGCGGAGATCATACAAACTCCACTCACTCACATTCATCCACACACTCTCACTCGAACACTCACACTCACTCTGCAGAACAGGGGGAGATCATACCAACTCCACTCACTCACTCACACTCATCCACACACTCTCACTCAAACACTCACATTCACTCTGCAGAACAGGGGGAGATCATTCAAACTCCACTCATTCACTCTGCAGAACAGGGGGAGATCATGCAAACTCCACTCACTCACTCTGCAGAACAGGGGGCGATCATTTAAACTCACACACTCACATCATCTATACACTCTCACTCGAACACTCACACTCATTCTGCAGAACAGGGGGAGATCATTCAAACTCCATCACTCACTCACTCACACTCACCCACACACTCTCACTCAAACACTCACTCCACTCTGCAGAACAGGGGGCGAACATACAAACTCCACTCACTCACTCACTCACACTCTCCCACACACTCTCACTCAAACACTCACTCACTCTGCAGAACAGGGGGAGATCATACAAACTCCACTCACTCACACTCATCTACACACTCTCACTCGAACACTCACACTCACTCTGCAGAACAGGGGGCGATCATTCAAACTCCACTCGCTCACTCACACTCATCAACACACTCTCACTCGAACACTCACACTCACACTGTACAACAGGAGGAGATCATGCAAACTCCACTCACTCACTCACTCACTCACACTCATCCACACACTCTCACTCAAACACTCACATTCACTCTGCAGAACGGGGGAGATCATTCAAACCCCACTCACTCACACCCACACACTCTCACTTAAACACTCACTCTGCAGAACAGGGGGCGATCATTCAAACTCCACTCGCTCACTCACACTCATCAACACACTCTCACTCGAACACTCACACTCACACTGTACAACAGGAGGAGATCATGCAAACTCCACTCACTCACTCACACTCATCCACACACTCTCACTCAAACACTCACATTCACTCTGCAGAACGGGGGAGATCATTCAAACCCCACTCACTCACTCTGCAGAACAGGGGGCGATCATACAAACTCCACTCACTCACACCCGCACACTCTCACTTAAACACTCACTCTGCAGAACAGGGGGCGAACATACAAATTCCACTCACTCACACTCAGCCACACATTGTCACTCAAACACTCTCACCTATTCTGCAGAACAAGGTGAGACGGTACAAACTCCACTCACTCACACTAAATCACGCACTCCCAAAACACTCTCAATCAAACACTCTCAATCAAACACTCTCAGTCAAACACTCTCAATCAATCACTCTCGCTCACTCGGCAGAGCAGGGGGAGACAGACCCTACAATCTCCACACGGATAGACGCCAGAGTCGGGATTCCAACCCATGCTTCTCTCTCTCTCCGGCTCTGAGGCGCAATTTGTCACTGCTCAGCCAACTCCCTGCCCGCCCTAGCCAATGTCCAACGATAAAATCCTCAAACTTGATTTGAAGCTTAGCAGCGCCATTAGCAACAATAGCAGCAGTAGCAGGGCTAGTATCAGCAGTAGCAGCAGCAGTAACAGCAGCAGCAGTAGCAGCAGCAGTAACAACAGCAGTAACAGCAGCAGTAGCAGCAGCAGTAACAGTACCAACAGCAGTAACAGCAGCAGCAGTAACAGCAGCAGCAGTAACAGCAGCAGCAGCAGTAACATCAGCAACAGTAGCAGCAGCAGCAGTAACAGCAGCAGCAGTAGCAGCAGCAGCAGCAGTAACAGCAGCAGCATTAGCAGTACCAGGGCCACGCGGCAAGGGGCGGTGGTGTCCCTCCCGAGTGACATCTGCACCGCGCTAGGCCTCGCGGCCGCTAGCGAGTTTGCGCCAAGCTGCCACCCGTTAATGTGGAGAGCGGAGAGGGGAGAGGAGAGAGGAGGGAGCGGTGGAGGCGTTGGGGGGGGGGGGTGAAAAGCGGCGCGTACCGTGAGGGCGCCGCGTGGAGTGGCACGGATGCCGCTGACTCGGCACAGCCCCGCGGTCACAGACGCCTGGATACTCATCCTGCTCTCACCCTCCCTCGCTCGCTCGCTCGCTCTGCCCTCTCTCCCTCCCTCGCTCTCCTGCGATATCCCGGTCTCCCTCCACCCCCCCCCCCAATCTCTGCATTGATCTATTCAGCCCCCTCTGTCCATCTATTCACTACACCCCCCACCTCCCACCCGGCTAACTCCCTCCTCCCCGCGCTCAGCAAGAACACGCCTTCTCGCTGAGATGACCGCTACCCAGGCAATTCAGCACCCCTAGGGATGGACAGCGACCCTTACAAGTGACCCAGTGGTTCCTAGGCGTTTCAGCACCCCTAGATGTGGACAGCGACCCTGACATTGATCAGTGGTTCCCAGGCAAATCAGCACCCCTAGGGATGGACAGCGACCCTAACAGTGACCCAGTGGTTCTCACGTGATTCAGCACCCCTAGCGATGGACAGCGACCTTACAGTGACCAGTGGTTCCCAGGGAATTCAGCACCCCTAGCGATGGACAGCGACCCTGACAGTGACCAGTGGTTCCCAGACGATTCAGCACCCCCTAGCGATGGACAGCGACCCTGACAGTGACCAGTGGTTCCAAGGCAATTCAGCACCCCCTAGCGATGGACAGCGACCCTGACAGTGACCAGTGGTTCCCAGGTGATTCAGCACCCCTAGCGATGGACAGCGACTCTTACAGTGATCAGTGGTTCCCAGGCAATTCAGCACCACCTAGCCCTGGACAGCGACCCTGACAGTGACCAGTGGTTCCTAGGCGTTTCAGCACCACCTAGCGATGGACAGCGACCCTTACAGTAACCCAGTGGTTCCCACGTCATTCAGCACCCATAGCGATGGACAGCGACTCTTACAGTGACCAGTGGTTCCCAGGAAATTCAGCACCCCCTAGCTATGGACAGCGACTCTCATAGTGGACCCAGTGGTTCCCACGTGACTCAGCACCCCTAGCGATGGACAGCGATCCTTACAGTGACCAGTGGTTCCTAGGCAATTCAGCACCCCTAACGCTGGACAGCGACCCTTACAGTGGTCCCTAGGCTATTCAGCACCCCTAGCGATGGACAGCGACTCTCATAGTGGACCCAGTGGTTCCCACGTGACTCAGCAGCCCGTCGCGTGGCTGATGGGACTGCGGCCAGCAGAGGGCGGTGTTGCCAACGCAGATGTCTCGTCTAACACAGGGCCAGAACGCGACAAATGTTAGTTTGTGCGGTACCTCGGGGGTGGCCGATGCTACCAATATATTTCCGGAAGCAATTCTTCGCTAAAT
>NC_083836.1:3031477-3038977 GCF_015708825.2 Lethenteron reissneri
GAACTCTCTCTCTCTCTCCTCCCTCCTCCTCTCTGCTTCCCGAGGAAGAGGGAGGGGATGAGAGGAGAGGGAAGGGGAGGAGGCGAGGGGAGGTGCTGCACAGGCACGCCCCAGACATAAACACACGGCCACTCACGCATACACTCACAGACAGTTACACACAAAAACAAAAACACAAAGTTCTTGAATTTCGATTAAAAGCTTTCGTGACTGCAGGGATTCATCTTCTTGGTTCTTTCGGCAAAGTCACGTAGAATGGAAATGAGAAAATAATAAAAATAAAACATAATAAATAATTCTCACGACGTTTAGGCCACAACGCAAGCAGCCGTCCTCAGGTGGAGAACAGGTCTGTCGAGAAGACACCAGCAAAAAGTCTTCCCGACAGACCTGTTCTCCACCTGAGCACGGCTGCTTGCGTTGTGGCCGAAACGTCGTGAGAATTATTTTATGTTTTATTTGTATTATTTTATTATTTCCACTCTACGTGACTTTACCGAAAGAACCAAGAAGACAAAGTTCTTGATCAACTATTGGGGTAAGTGCCGTGGGCGAGTAGCAAACTGTGAAGAGAGACGTCACCCACGACGGAGGTGGTTGGTCAACACACCTCCCGGCCGCCTTTGTCTCCCCAGTGACGATGTTTACATCACACCGCACCAGGTACTCATTTGAGGCTAAGTCGACCCAGGGAGGCACAGGACCGGTTCAAATATTCGTCATTGGTGTTGGTGGCCGTGAGCGGGAATCGAACTCGGGTCGCCAGGTTCGTAGTGCAGCGCGCTAACCGCTACACTACCGCTATCCATGCATGCGCACACACACACACGCACACATGCACACACACACGCACACATTAGTGCACACGCACACACGCACAAGACACGCATGCACGAGCTAAAGTGTTACCTGCTGCAGTTACCGAGTGAAGGCAGCGTGAGAATTCCCGCGCGGCAAGCGGCGGTAATGATGATGGTGATGATGGGGGCTGGGGTAAATTACACGCCATGCGGAAGCGGTGAAGAGAGTTGTTAGTGGCGGGTCGTCGTGGTGGTGCTGGTGGTGGTGGGTGGTGGTGCTGGAGTTGGGGTGGTGGTGAAGTTGGGGTAGTGGTGGTGTCGTGGTGGTGTTGGGGTGGTGGTGGTGGGGGGGGGGGTTGGTGGGGTGGTGGTGGGGTGGTGAAGTTGGGGTAGTGGTGGTGGGGTGGTGGTGTTGGGGTGGTGGTGTTGGGGTGGTGGTGTTGGGGTGGTGGTGTTGGGGTGGTGGTGTTGGGTGGTGGTGGTGGGTGGTGTTGGGTGGTGGTGTTGGGTGGTGGTGGTTGGGTGGTGGTTGCGGTGTGGTGTGTTGGGGTGGTAGGGTGGTGGGGTGGTGGTGTTGGGGTGGTGGTGTTGGGGTGGTGGTGGTGGGTGGTGGTGGTGGTTGGGTGGTGGTTGCGGTGTGGTGGTGTTGGGGTGGTGGGGTGGTTGGGTGGTGGTGGTGGGGTGGTGGTGTTGGGGTGGTGGTGGTGGTAGTGGTAGTAGTGGGGTGTGGTGGGTGGATTGGGTGGTGGAGTGGGGTGGGTTGGGGGTGATGGTGGTGGGGGGGTGGTGGTGTTTGGGGTGGTGGTGTTGGGTGGTGGAGTGGTGGTGGGGGGGGGGGGTGGTGTGGTGGGTGGTGGTGCTTGGGGTGGTGTTGGTGTGGGGGGGGTGGTGGTTTGGGGTGGTGGTGTTGGGGGTGGTGGATGGTGGTGTTGGGGGTGGTGGTGGTGGTTGGGTGTGGTGGTGGTGGTGGTGGTGTTGGGGTGGTGGTGGGGTGGAGGTGGGGTGTTGGTGGTTGGGTGGTGGTGGTGGGGTGGTGGTGTTGAGGTGGTGGTGGTGGTGGGGTGGAGGTGGTGGTGGTTGGGGTGGTGGTTGCGGTGTGGTGGTGGTGCTGAGTGCTGATAGTGTTCACGTGTGGCGAGTGGTGGTGCAGCGGTTAGCGAACTGAGCTACGAACCCGGCGACCCGAGTTTTATCCCCGCTCACGGCCAGTACAACCAGTGACAAATATCTAAACTGGTCTGGGCCTCTCCTAGATCGACTCAGCCTCAAATAAGTACATGGTGTTTAAATATCTGTACAAAAACAAGAAAAAGATCCCCCGTATAGCCTGAACAGAATATAGGGGCAAGTGCTGTTAGCGAGCACCTATGAAGGCCGGCACAGCACACGAGGGGGGTGGGTGGCCAGCACCAGGCCCGGCCGCCTTTGTCTCCCCAGTGGGCGATGTCTTACACATCGCAGCGGGTATCATTTGAGGCCGAGTCGACCTAGGGGAGGCCCAGGACCGGTGCAGTTAGTCATCACTGGTGTTGGCCGTTATCGGTGAATCGAACTCGGGTGGCCAGGTCCGTAGCTCAGCGCTCCCAGTGTCCACACAAACTGCTAAACCCTCGTTAGGACTTGCACACACACACACATACACCGCACTAGTACACACACACACACGCGCACACTAATATATACATATTTCACCGCACATTTTTCATGTCAAGAGGACAATTATTCTCCAATTGCCGGCTCTATATTAAGCGCGCAGACGAGTTCTTTCAGGACGCGTTGGACTTTGCAATTCCAAGGAGTGGCGTGCTGCGATGTCGGCTGACTAGGAGGGTGGGACAGCCGATGGGGGGTGGTGTGGCAGGTGATGTCAATGTATACCAAAGCCCGAGTGACTTCGCCGAGCCAATCTGTATATACGCGCGCGCCTACGCACGCACGCGCGCGCGCGCACGCACGCGCACAAAGCACGCGCGCGTTTCACATTGCACACACGGTACCAGGAGCCGCCGTGTAACATTTGTGCTCTCAGCGAACGGTACCTATGAAGGCCGGAACGACATAAGGGGGAGGGAGGGGCAGGGTGGTGGGTGGCCAACACGACGCAACGCCCGGTCGCCTTTGTCTCCCTGGCGGCGGTGTCTACTGCAACAACGCACCAGGTACTCATTTGAGGTTGAGTCGACCTAAGGGAGGCACAGGATCGGTTCAGACAAGCGTCACCGCTGGTAGTGGCCCACAGTGCGACACAGTGTTACACAGAGACCCACTGTGACCCACAGTGACCCACAGAGACCCAGAGTGACCCACAGAGACCGACAGAGAACCACAGTGACCCATAGAGGCTCACAGTGTGACACAGTGACCCACAGTGACCCACAGTGCGACACAGAGACCCACTGTGACCCACAGTGACCCACAGAGACCCAGAGTGACCCACAGAGACCCACAGAGACCCACAGTGACCCATAGAGGCTCACAGTGTGACACAGAGACCCACTGTGGCCCACAGTGTGACACAGTGACCCACAGTGACCCACATAGACCCACAGTGACCCACAGAAACCCACAGAGACCCACAGTGACCCACAGTGACCCAAAGAGACCCACAGAGGACCCAGAGTGACCCACAGAGACCTACTGTGACCCACAGAGACCCACAGTGACCCACAGTGACCCACTTGTATGCACAGCTGATAGAGGCCCCCCCCCCCTACACCCCCCGCCCCCCACTTACACCCCCCCCACTCCTGATAATCAATAAGGCCGTGTTTATCACAGATCCACTGCCTCAGGCATTCCACGACCTCAGCGTCGATATTGCCAGAGCACTGAGCGTTTCAGCACCACGGAGAACGATTCAGTATCACGGAGAGCGTTTCAGTATCACGCAGAGCGTTTCAGCACCACGGAGAGCGTTTCAGTACCACGGAGAGCGTTTCAGTACCACGGAGAGCGTTTCAGCAGCACGATGAACGATTCAGAACCACAGAGAGCGTTTCAGTACCACGGAGAGCGTTTCAGTACCACAGAGAACGTTTCAGTACCACGGAGAACGATTCAGCACCACGGAGAGCGTTTCAGCACCACGGAGAGCGTTTCAGAAACACGAAGAACGATTCAGAAACACAGAAAGCGTTTCAGCACCACGGAGAGAGTTTCAGAAACAAGGAGAGCGTTTCAGTACCACAGAGAACGATTCAGTACCACAGAGAGCATTTCAGTACCACGGAGAGCGTTTCGGCACCTCGGAGAGCGTTTCAGCACCTCGGAGAGCGTTTAAGAAACACGGAGAGCGTTTCAGTACCACGGAGAGCGTTTCAGTACCACGGAGAGGGGTTTCAGTACCACGGAGAGTGTTTCGTCACCCCGGGGAGCTCATTAGCCCGCCCCGCGCTGAACCCCGTTGCCTGCCGCTTAACGTGGAGATTGCTGAGGCGCACCCCAAGGGTCGCTTAGGGACCGCCCTCCCCCCACCCCCTTGACCCCGGCATCCCCCACCCCCACAACCCACCACCCTCCCACCCAACCCCCCCACCCCTACCCCTCCCACCCCCACAACCACCCACCCCACCCCCACAACCCCCACCCCCACCTCTCCCACCCACCCACCCACCTCTCCCACCCCTCCCCTCCCACCCCCACACCCACCCACCCACCCCCACCCCCACCCCACCCCATCTCTGCAGTGGCCGTGCACGAGTTGACAATGCGGTGAGGCACAGGGCTGGTGAGCAGGAGAGCACGATGCATAACCAGGTGCTATAGGCTGCCGCGGTTCTACGTGGCGAGCTGGAAGAGGGCAGCACGCGTACGAAATGATTGTTGTACCTCATATTCTTAGGTCTTTTCGGTAAAGTCACGTAGATAAAACATTTAAATTAATAAAAGTAAAATAAAAATAAAATATAAATCACGACGTTTAGGAGGCAACACAAGCTTCCGTCTTCAGGTGGAACCGTCACAGCCACGATTGCTTTACCGAAAAAACCTAAGAATATGAATCATTGCAGTCACGAAAGCTTCAAATCTAGAATTGTTGTACCTTACTTCAAGGCTCCCCACCCCCCCTCCAACCCCCTGCCGTTCACCAAACACTGGCAGCTGTGGTGAAGTATGGTCACATGACCCACCACGGGTTCGCGTCACTCAGCAGTTGACAAAGACAAAGATCCCCCTTGTAGTCTATACAGTAGAGCAGGGCAAGTGCTGTGCGCGAGCATCATCTGTGAAGGCCGGCACGGCACGGCACTGTATGAGGTGGTGGTGGTTTGTGCGTCCACCACGACCGTTTCACGGTACGCGGCGCCACGTACCCATTTAAGGCCGAGTCGACCTAGTGGAGGCCCATGGGCGACACTCGCGACGTTGGCGAGAAACACTCGCGGAATTCTAAACTCCACATTGATTTGCGTGGGTGGGCGAGCGAGCGAGCGAGTGTACGAGTGAGTGAGCGAGCGAGCGAGCGGGCGAGGTGGGCGGGCGGTCGTGCGGGTTGGAGTTGTGTGGGGGGGGGGGAGGAGGAGAGATGCTACGGCGAGGTGGGGAGGGTGAGCGGGTAGGCGGGTGGAGTGTGTGGACGAGTGGACGAGTGGGCGAGTGGACGAGTGGGAAGGGGGTGTGGGTAGGGGGGGGGGAGCTGAGGGTGGTGGAGCTGCGGGTGGAGGAGCTGGGGGTGGTGGAGGATGTTGGTGGAGTTGGGGGTGGTGGAGTTGGGGTGGTGGAGTTGGGGGTGGTGGAGTTGGGGGTGGTGGAGTTGGGGGTGGAGGAGTTGGGGGTGGAGGAGTTGGGGGTGGAGGAGTTGGGGTGGTGGAGTTGGGGGTGGATGAGTTGGGGGTGGTGGGAGTTGGGGGTGGTGGAGTTGGGGGTGGTAGGAGTTGGGGGTGGAGGAGTTGGGGGTGGAGGAGTTGGGGGTGGTAGGAGTTGGGGGTGGAGGAGTTGGGGGTGGTGGAGTTGGGGGTGGTGGAGTTGGGGGTGGTGGATGTTGGGGGTGGTGGAGTTGTGGGGGTGGTGGAGTTGGGGGTGGTGGAGTTGGGGGTGGTGGAGTTGGGGTGGTGGAGTTGGGGGTGGTGGAGTTGGGGGTGGTGGAGTGGGGGGTGGTGGAGTTGGGGGTGGAGGAGTTGGGGGTGGTGGAGTTGGGGGTGGAGGAGTTGGGGTGGTGGAGTTGGGGGTGGAGGAGTTGTGGGTGGTGGAGTTGGGGGTGGAGGAGTTGGGGGTGGAGGAGTTGGGGTGGTGGAGTTGGGGGTGAGGAGTTGGGGGTGGAGGAGTTGGGGGTGGTGGAGTTGGGGTGGAGGAGTTGGGGATGGTGGAGTTGGGGGTGATGGAGTTGGGGGTGGTGGAGTTGGGGGTGGTGGAGTTGGGGGTGGTGGAGTTGGAGGTGGAGGAGTTGGGGGTGGAGTTGGGGGTGGTGGAGTTGGGGGTGGAGGAGTTGGGGATGGAGGAGTTGGGGGTGGTGGAGTTGGGGGTGGTGGAGTTGGGGTGGTGGAGTTGGGGGTGGAGGAGATGGGGGTGGTGGAGTTGGGGTGGTGGAGTTGGGGGTGGAGGAGTTGGGGTGGTGGAGTTGGGGGTGGAGGAGTTGGGGGTGGAGGAGTTGGGGTGGAGGAGGAGTTGGGGGTGGAGGATGGGGGTGGAGGATATGGGGGTGGAGGAGTTGGGGGTGGAGTTGGGGGTGGTGGAGTTGGGGTGGAGGAGTTGGGGGTGGAGGATTGGGGTGGAGGAGTTGGCGGTGGAGGAGTTGGGGGTGGAGGAGTTGGGGGTGGAGGAGTTGGGGGTGGAGGAGTTGGGGGTGGTGGATTGGGGGTGGAGGAGTTGGGGGTGGAGGATTGTGGGTGGTGAGCTGGGGTGGAGGAGTTGGGGGTGAGGAGTTGCGGGTGGTGGAGCTGGGGGTGGAGGAGTTGGGGTGGTGGAGGAGTTTCGGGTGGTGGAGCTGGGGGTGGAGGAGTTGGGGGTGGGAGGAGTTGGGGGTGGGAGTTGGGGGTGGTGGAGTTGGGGTGGAGGAGTGGGGGTGGTGGTTGGGGGTGGTGGAGTTGGGGGGTGGTGGAGTTTGTGGGTGGTGGAGTTGGGGGTGGTGGAGTTGGGGGTGGTGGAGTTGGGGTGGTGGAGTTGGGGGTGGTGGAGTGGGGGTGGGGAGTTGGGGGTGGAGGATGGGGGTGTGGAGTTGGGTGGAGGAGTTGGGGGTGGTGGAGTGGGGTGGAGGAGTTGGGGGTGTGGAGTTGGGGGTGGAGAGTTGGGGTGGAGGAGTTGGGGGTGGTGGAGTTGGGGGTGGAGGAGTTGGGGGTGGAGGAGTTGGGGGTGGTGGAGTTGGAGGTGGAGGGTTGGGGATGGTGGAGTTGGGGGTGGTGGAGTTGGGGGTGGTGGCGTTGGGGGTGGTGAGTTGGGGGTGGTGGAGTTGGAGGTGGAGGAGTTGGGGATGGTGGAGTTGGGGGTGGTGGAGTTGGGGGTGGAGGAGTTGGGGATGGGGAGTTGGGGTGTGGAGTTGGGGGTGGTGGAGTTAGGGGTGGTGGAGTTGGGGTGGAGGAGATGGGGTGGTGGAGTTGGGGTGGTGGAGTTGGGGGTGGAGGAGTTGGGGGTGGTGGAGTTGGGGTGGAGGAGTTGGGGTGGAGGTTGGCGGTGGAGGAGTTGGGTGGAGGAGTTGGGGGTGGAGGAGTTGGGGGTGGAGAGTGGGGTGTGGGTTGGGGGTAGGAGTTGGGGGTGGAGGAGTTGC
>NC_083836.1:3043977-3095113 GCF_015708825.2 Lethenteron reissneri
ATCACGACCATCATCATCACCGGCACCACCATCTGCATCATCATCAGCACGGCACCACCATCTGCATCATCGTTCATCATCATCACGACCATCATCATCACCCGGCACCCCATCTGCATCATCACGACCATCATCATCACCGGCACCACCATCATCATCATCACGACCATCATCATCACCGCACACCATCATCATCATCACGACCATCATCATCACCGGCACCACCATCATCATCATCACGACCATCATCATCACCGGCACCACCATCTGCATCATCATCATCGCTACCACCATCATCACCCATCACCACCAATCACCTAAGTATATCAACACTGCAGGATACTGTGATGGAGTTTCCGCAGAATGCCACTTGAACACGATTCCTGGACTCGTGTTAATTTTAGTGAGTGGCTAAGCGAGTGAGTTGTGGCTGCGTGAGCGAATGACTGAGTGGGGTGACTGACTGAGGGATTTGGCAAATGAATGAGTGAATTAATTAATGGGAGGGTGAATTAGTGGGTTATGGGTTCGTGAGCGGGTGAGTGAGTGCCTTGGCAAATGAATGAGTGCATTAATTAATGATGTGAGCGAGTGAGTAGTGAGCGCGTGAGAGCGTGGGTTGGTTTGTGGCTGTGTGAATAGCTGAGCACGTGAATGGGTGAGTGAGTGAGTGATTGAGTGGATGAATATGTGAGTGAGTGGCTGAGTGAGTGCGTGAGTGAGTGGTGGAGTGAGTGGGTGAGTGAGTGGATGAGTGGGTGAGTGAGTGGGTGAGTGAGTGGCTGAGTGGGTGAGTGAGTGGCTGAGTGAGTGAGTGGGTGAGTGAGTGGCTGAGTGGGGGGTGAGTGAGTGGCTGAGTGAGTGGCTAAGTGAGTGAGTGAGTGGCTGAGTGAGTGGCCTGAGTGAGTGAGTGGATGAGTGAGTGAGTGGGTGAGTGAGTGGCTGAGTGAGTGGGTGAGTGAGTGGCTGAGTGAGTGGCTGAGTGGGTGGGTGAGTGAGTGGCTGAGTGAGTGTGTGAGTGCGTGGGTGGGTGAGTGATTGGTGGGATTGGGTGGGTGAGTGAGTGGCTGATTGGGCAGGTGAGTGAGTGGCTGAGTGAGTGGCTGAGTGAGTGGCTGAGTGAGTGGCTAAGTGAATGAGTGGCTGAGTGAGTGGCTGAGTGAGGTGAGTGGCTGAGTGGGTGGTGTGAGTGAGTGGCTGAGTGCGTGGCTGAGTGAGTGGCTGAGGTGAGTGGCTGAGTGAGTGGCTGAGTGGTGTGCGAGTGTGTGGCTGAGTGAGGGTTGAGTGAGTGAGTGGCTGAGTGAGTGAGTGGGTGAGTGAGTGGCTGAGTGAGTGATGGCTGAGTGAGTGGCCGAGTGAGTGAGTGGGTGAGTGAGTGAGTGGCTGAGTGAGTGAGTGCTGAGTGAGTGGAGTGGCTGAGTGAGTTGCCGAGTGAGTGATGTGTTGAGTGAGTGAGTGGTCTGAGTGAGTGAGTGGGTGAGTGAGTTGAGTGGCTGAGTGAGTGAGTGGCTGAGTGAGTGAGTGCTGAGTGAGTGGCCGAGTGAGTGGAGTGGCTGATGTGAGTGAGTGGCTGAGTGGTGGGTGAGTGAGTGGGTGAGTGTCTAAGTGATGTGAGTGGCTGAGTGAGTGGCCTGAGAGTGAGTGGGTGAGTGAGTGGCTGAGTGAGTGGCTGAGTGAGTGGCTGAGTGAGTGGGTTGAGTGAGTGAGTGGCTGAGTGGAGTGAGTGGCTGAGTGAGTGGGTGAGTGGCTGTGCGAGTGGCTGAGTGAGTGGCTGATGTGAGTGGGTGAGTGTCTAAGTGAGTGAGTGGCTGAATGAGTGAGTGGCTGAGTGAGTGGCTGAGTGAGTGAGTGAGTGGCTGAGTGATTGGCTGAGTGATGTGAGTGCGAGAGCGAGGTGTGCCGGCAAGCCTTGACCGGTGCTCGCTAATCACCACTTGCCCCAACGGCCTGTCAAATGCTACACGGCGTATCTTTGCCTTTGTATTCCGTGTGCGTGTGTCTCTCCCCCCTCTCTCCCACGCGCTCTCTTCTCTGTCTCTCTCTCTCCCTCCGTCTCTCTCCGTCTCTCTGTCTCTCTCTCTGTCTCTCTGACGACAGCGCTGGGGTAGACGAGGCTGTAGCGTGCCTCAGGAATGCCGCTCGATAATTGGCTACCTGTTGCCTGGCACGGGAAACCCCGCTAACGACTAATTATGACTGCCCCCACACACACCACACACAGGCATAGCTGGTGAGTGGGGGGGCGGGGTATGGGGGGGCGGGAGGCTGCTTGCAATAAAGGACGTAATAAATAATGAAACGTAGCGTTTTATTTATTTAATTGCAATCAAAGCGGAGATTAGCACGTGCGCTAATTGGCCGTCCATCAAAGAGCCAAGAACAAAACACCCCCCACCACCACCCCCCCACCACCACCACCACCCCACCACAACTCACCCCACCACAACCACCCCACCACCTTCCACTCCCACCCCAACCACCACCCCCACCACTTCCACTCCCCCACCACCACCAACACCCCACCACCTTCCACTCCCCCACACCACCACAACACCCACCACCAAAACCCCACCACCACCACCCCTCACCACCACCAACACCAACAACCACCCCACCACCACCCCACCACCCCCACCACAACCACCACCACCCCACCACCACCACACCACCTTCCACTCCCCAACCACCACCAACACCCCAACACCACAAACACCCCACCACCACCACCCCACCACCACCACACCACCACGCCACCACCTTCACTCCCCCACCACCACCAACACCCCACTACCAACACCCCACCACCACACCACCACCACCACCACACCACCAACACCAAACCACCACCACCACCACCACCACCACCACCCCCACCCAACCACCAACACCCCACCACCACCACCAACCCACCAACACCCAAACACCACACCACCAGCCCCGACTGTGGCTCAGTGGAGCTGTGGAGACGTCTGTGGTCTCACAGAGGAGCTCTAGAGACGACTGTGGTCTCACAGTGGAGCTCTAGAGACGACTGTGGTCTCACGGTGGGAGCTCTAGAGACGACTGTGGTCTCACAGTGGAGCTCTAGAGACGTCTGTGGCTCACAGTGGAGCTCTAGAGGACGACTGTGGTCTCACAGAGGAGCTCTAGAGACGACTGTGGTCTCACAGTGGAGCTCTAGAGATGACTGTGGTCTCACAGTGGAGCTCTAGAGACGTATGTGGTCTCACAGTGGAGCTCTAGAGATGACTGTGGTCTCACAGTGGAGCTCTAGAGACGTATGTGGTCTCACGGTGGAGCTCTAGAGACGACTGTGGTCTCACAGTGGAGCTCTAGAGACGCCTGTGGTCTCACAGTGGAGCTCTAGAGACGACTGTGGTCTCACGGTGGAGCTCTAGAGACGTCTGTGGTCTCACAGTGGAGCTCTAGAGGGCGACTGTGGTCTCACGGTGGAGCTCTAGAGACGACTGTGGTCTCACAGTGGAGCTCTAGAGGCGACTGTGGTCTCACGGTGGAGCTCTAGAGACGTCTGTGGTCTCACAGTGGAGCTCTAGAGACGACTGTGGTCCTCACGGTGGAGCTCTAGAGACGTCTGTGGTCTCACAGTGGAGCTCTAGAGGACGACTGTGGTCTCACAGTGGAGCTCTAGAGACGTCTGTGGTCTCACAGTGGAGCTCTAGAGACGTCTGTGGTCTCACAGTGGAGCTCTAGAGACGACTGTGGTCTCACAGTGGAGCTCTAGAGACGACCTGTGGTCTCACAGTGGAGCTCTAGAGACGTCTGTGGTCTCACAGTGGAGCTCTAGAGAGGACTGTGGTCTCACAGAGGAGCTCTAGAGACGACTGTGGTCTCACAGTGGAGCTCTAGAGACGACTGTGGTCTCACGGTGGAGCTCTAGAGACGTCTGTGGTCTCACAGTGGAGCTCTAGAGGCGACTGTGGTCTCACGGTGGAGCTCTAGAGACGACTGTGGTCTCACAGTGGAGCTCTAGAGGCGACCTGTGGTCTCACGGTGGAGCTCTAGCGACGTCTGTGGTCTCACAGTGGAGCTCTAGAGACGACTGTGGTCTCACGGTGGAGCTCTAGAGACGTCTGTGGTCTCACAGTGGAGCTCTAGAGACGACTGTGGTCTCACAGTGGAGCTCTAGAGACGACTGTGGTCTCACAGTGGAGCTCTAGAGACGTCTGTGGTCTCACAGTGGAGCTTCTAGAGACGTATGTGGTCTCACGGTGGAGCTCTAGAGACGTCTGTGGTCTCACAGTGGAGCTCTAGAGACGTTTGTGGTCTCACAGTGGAGCTCTAGAGACGACTGTGGTCTCACAGTGGAGCTCTAGAGACGTATGTGGTCTCACAGTGGAGCTCTAGAGATGACTGTGGTCTCACAGTGGAGCTCTAGAGACGTATGTGGTCTCACAGTGGAGCTCTAGAGACGACTGTGGTCTCACAGTGGAGCTCTAGAGACGTATGTGGTCTCACAGTGGAGCTCTAGAGACGGCTGTGGTCTCACAGTGGAGCTCTAGAGACGACTGTGGTCTCACAGTGGAGCTCTAGAGACGACTGTGGTCTCACAGTGGAGCTCTAGAGACGACTGTGTCTCACGGTGGAGCTCTAGAGACGACTGTGGTCTCACAGTGGCGCTCTAGAGACGTATGTGGTCTCACAGTGGAGCTCTAGAGACGTATGTGGTCTCACAGTGGAGCTCTAGAGACGGCTGTGGTCTCACAGTGGAGCTCTAGAGACGACTGTGGTCTCACAGTGGAGCTCTAGAGACGTCTGTGGTCTCACAGTGGAGCTCTAGAGATGACTGTGGGTCTCACAGTGGAGCTCTAGAGACGACTGTGGTCTCACAGTGGAGCTCTAGAGACGTCTGTGGTCTCACAGTGGAGCTCTAGAGACGACTGTGGTCTCACAGTGGAGCTCTAGAGATGACTGTGGTCTCACAGTGGAGCTCTAGAGACGTCTGTGGTCTCACAGTGGAGCTCTAGAGACGTCTGTGGTCTCACAGTGGAGCTCTAGAGATGACTGTGGTCTCACAGTGGAGCTCTAGAGACGACTGTGGTCTCACAGTGGAGCTCTAGAGATGACTGTGGTCCTCACAGTGGAGCTCTAGAGACGTCCTGTGGTCTCACAGTGGAGCTCTAAAGACGACTGTGGTCTCACAGTGGAGCTCTAGAGACGTCTGTGGTCTCACGGTGGAGCTCTAGAGACGACTGTGGTCTCACGGTGGAGCTCTAGAGACGTCTGTGGTCCTCACGGTGGAGCTCTAAAGACGACTGTGGTCTCACGGTGGAGCTCTAGAGACGACTGTGGTCTCACGGTGGAGCTCTAGAGACGTCTGTGGTCTCACGGTGGAGCTCTAGAGACGAATGTGGTCTCACAGTGGAGCTCTGGGAGACGTCTGTGGTCTCACAGTGGAGCTCTAGAGACGACTGTGGTCTCACAGTGGAGCTCTAGAGACGTCTGTGGTCTCACAGTGGAGCTCTAGAGACGTCCTGTGTCTCACAGTGGAGCTCTAGACGACTGTGGGTCTCACAGTGGGAGCTCTATTATACGTGTCTCACGGTGGAGCTCTAGAGACGACTGTGGTCTCACAGTGGAGCTCTAGAGACGACTGTGGTCTCACAGTGGAGCTCTAGAGACGACTGTGGTCTCACAGTGGAGCTCTAGAGACGTCTGTGGCTCACAGTGGAGCTCTAGAGACGTCTGTGTCTCACAGTGGAGCTCTTAGACGACTGTGGTCTCACAGTGGAGCTCTATATAGTCTGTGGTCTCACAGTGGAGCTCTAGAGACGACTGTTGGTCTCACGGTGGAGCTCTAGAGACGACTGTGGTCTCACAGTGGAGCTCTAGAGACGACTGTGGTCTCACAGTGGAGCTCTAGAGACGACTGTGGTCTCACAGTGGAGCTCTAGAGACGTCTGTGGTCTCACAGTGGAGCTCTAGACGACCTGTGGTCTCACAGTGGAGCTCTATATACGTCTGTGGTCTCACAGTGGAGCCTCTATAATACGTCTGTGGTCTCACAGTGGAGCTCTAGAGACGACTGTGGTCTCACAGTGGGAGCTCTAGAGCCGAACTGTGGTCTCACAGTGGAGCTCTAGAGACGACTGTGGTCTCACAGTGGAGCTCTAGAGACGGTCTGTGGTCTCACAGTGGAGCTCTAGACGCTGTGGTCTCACAGTGGAGCTCCCTATATACAGCTGTGGTCCACAGTGGAGCTCTAGACGACTGTGGTCTCACGAGTGGAGCTCTAGAGACGACTGTGTTCTCACAGTGGAGCTCTAGAGACGACTGTGGTCTCACAGTGGAGCTCTAGAGACGACTGTGGTCTCACGTGGAGCTCTAGAGACGTCTGTGGGTCTACAGTGGAAGCTCTAGACGACTGTGGGTCTCACAGTGGAGCTCTATATACGTCTGTGGTCTCACAGTGGAGCTCTAGAGACGACTGTGGTCTCACGGTGGAGCTCTAGAGACGACTGTGGTCTCACAGTGGACTCCTAGAGACGACTGTGGTCTCACAGTGGAGCTCTATAGACGACTGTGGTCTCACAGTGGAGCTCTAGAGACGACTGTGGTCTCACGGTGGAGCTCTAGAGACGACTGTGGTCTCACAGTGGAGCTCTAGAGACGACTGTGGTCTCACAGTGGAGCTCTAGAGACGACTGTGGTCTCACGGTGGAGCTCTAGAGACGACTGTGGTCTCACAGTGGAGCTCTAGAGACGACTGTGGTCTCACGGTGGAGCTCTAGAGATGACTGTGGTCTCACAGTGGAGCTCTAGAGACGACTGTGGTCTCACAGTGGAGCTCTAGAGACGACTGTGGTCTCACAGTGGAGCTCTAGAGACGTCTGTGGTCTCACAGTGGAGCTCTAGAGACGACTGTGGTCTCACAGTGGAGCTCTAGAGACGTCTGTGGTCTCACAGTGGAGCTCTAGAGATGACTGTGGTCTCACAGTGGAGCTCTAGAGACGACTGTGGTCTCACAGTGGAGCTCTAGAGACGACTGTGGTCTCACGGTGGAGCCTATAGACGACTGTGGTCTCACGGTGGAGCTCTAGAGACGACTGTGGTCTCACAGTGGAGCTCTAGAGACGACTGTGGTCTCACAGTGGAGCTCTAGAGACGACTGTGGTCTCACGGTGGAGCTCTAGAGACGACTGTGGTCTCACGGTGGAGCTCTATAGACGACTGTGGTCTCACGGTGGAGCTCTAGAGACGACTGTGGTCTCACAGTGGAGCTCTAGAGACGACTGTGGTCTCACGGTGGAGCTCTATAGACGACTGTGGTCTCACGGTGGAGCTCTAGAGACGACTGTGGTCTCACAGTGGAGCTCTAGAGACGACTGTGGTCTCACGGTGGAGCTCTAGAGACGACTGTGGTCTCACGGTGGAGCTCTATAGACGACTGTGGTCTCACGGTGGAGCTCTAGAGACGACTGTGGTCTCACAGTGGAGCTCTAGAGACGACTGTGGTCTCACGGTGGAGCTCTATAGACGACTGTGGTCTCACGGTGGAGCTCTAGAGACGACTGTGGTCTCACGGTGGAGCTCTAGAGACGACTGTGGTCTCACAGTGGAGCTCTATAGACGACTGTGGTCTCACGGTGGAGCTCTAGAGACGACTGTGGTCTCACGGTGGAGCTCTATAGACGACTGTGGTCTCACGGTGGAGCTCTAGAGACGACTGTGGTCTCACAGTGGAGCTCTAGAGCACGACTGTGGTCTCACAGTGGAGCTCTAGAGACGTCTGTGGTCTCACAGTGGAGCTCTAGAGACGACTGTGGTCTCACGGTGGAGCTCTATAGACGACTGTGGTCTCACGGTGGAGCTCTAGAGATGACTGTGGTCTCACGGTGGAGCTCTATAGACGACTGTGGTCTCACGGTGGAGCTCTAGAGATGACTGTGGTCTCACAGTGGAGCTCTAGAGACGTCTGTGGTCTCACAGTGGAGCTCTAGAGACGACTGTGGTCTCACGGTGGAGCTCTAGAGACGACTGTGGTCTCACGGTGGAGCTCTATAGACGACTGTGGTCTCACGGTGGAGCTCTAGAGACGACTGTGGTCTCACAGTGGAGCTCTAGAGATGACTGTGGTCTCACAGTGGAGCTCTAGAGACGTATGTGGTCTCACAGTGGAGCTCTAGAGACGTATGTGGTCTCACAGTGGAGCTCTAGAGACGACTGTGGTCTCACGGTGGAGCTCTAGAGACGACTGTGGTCTCACAGTGGAGCTTCAGCTAATGCGACTTTAGCTAAGAGCCCTCGATGAAAGCAAAAGCTGCTCGTTAAGGATTTAAATAGCAACAACATTCCTAATCTTCTCAGTTTGTCACGTGTGGCAGCACACGATTAGCTCACTTTCTTGAGAGAGAGAGGGCGACTGAGAGAGAGAGAGGATGACTCAGAGAGAGAGGACGACTCAGAGAGAGAGAGAGAGGACGACTCAGAGAGAGATTGAAGACGACTTGGAGAGAGAGGACGACTCAGAGAGAGAGAACGACTCACACAGAGGGAAAGGATGACTCAGAGAGAGAGGACGCCTCAGAGAGAGAGGACAACTCAGAGAGAGAGAGAGGACGACTCACAGAGAGAGAGAGAGGACGACTCACACATAGAGAGAGAGAGAGGACGACTGAGATGCGCCAGGAGGAGGAAGGACCACAGACGAGGAACAATTGCCCGAGGTCTGCGGTCCTCTACATATTAAGGTATTATCAGCAAATTGAATGAGCACGTGTGTGTCCGTGTGTGGTGAGGAAACGGCGGTGTAGCGTTTGGCGCTCGCGTTCAGCACCAGTGACGATTATTTGAACAGGTCCTGGGCCTCCCCTAGGTCGACTCTGCCTCAAATGAACACCCGGTGAGGTGTGTAAAAACATCGCCGCTGGGGAGAGACAAAGGCGGTCGGGCGTGGTGCTGGCAACCCACCTCCCCGCTAACAGCACTTGCCCCAACAGCCTGCCAAGACTATGAGGGGGATCTTTGTCTTTGTTCGTTTGGAGGAAGCCCGGAGCGCCTGGAGAAAACTACCGCGGGTACGCGAGAGGGGGCAACCCTCGATCCCCGTGCAGACCGAACAGATGGGGATTAAGCAACACTTACATGGCACGGCACCACGTGATACGGCTCCTCCGAGACGGCCAATGGGAAGGGGGGAGGTCACGAGACCTGTGGATGGTCCACCAACCCTCCCTGCTACAAGCTACTGCTACTGCTGCTGCAGCTGCTGCTGCTTCTGCTTCAGCTGCAGCTGCTGCTGCTGCTGTTGCTGTTGCTGCTTCTGCTGCTACTGCTGCTGCTTCTGCTGCTGCTACTGCTGCAGCTGCTGCTGACGTGAGGTGAGGGGGTGAGAGGTGAAGGGGTGAGTTGGGAGGCAAGACGCATCGATGTATCGTTGTCCCCCCTGTTTGATGGGGTCTCCCCGCGGTGAGTGGCAGAGAGGGAGACCCCTGGTGGCGGTGGGGGGGTGGTGAGGGGGGAGAGGGAGACCCCTGGTGAGGGTGAGGGGGTGGTGAGGGGGGAGAGGGAGACCCCTGGTGAGGGTGAGGGGGTGGTGAGGGGGGAGAGGGTGACCCCTGGTGGAGTGAGGGGGTGGTGAGGGGGGAGAGGGGGTGGTGAGGGGGTGGTGAGGGGGGAGAGGGAGACCCCTGGTGAGGGTGAGGGGGTGGTGAAGGGGGAGAGGGAGACCGCTGGTGAGGGTGAGGGGGTGGTGAGGGGGGAGAGGGAGACCCCTGGTGAGGGTGATGGAGTGGTGAGGGGGAGAGGGAGACCCCTGGTGAGGGTGAGGGGGTGGTGAAGGGGGAGAGGGAGACCGCTGGTGAGGGTGAGGGGGTGGTGAGGGGGGAGAGGGAGACCCCTGGTGAGGGTGAGGGGGTGGTGAGGGGGGAGCGGGAGACCCCTGGTGAGGGTGAGGGGGTGGTGAGGGGGGAGAGGGAGACCCCTGGTGAGGGTGATGGAGTGGTGAGGGGGGAGAGGGAGACCCCTGGTGAGGGTGAGGGGGTGGTGAAGGGGGAGAGGGAGACCGCTGGTGAGGGTGAGGGGGTGGTGAGGGGGGAGAGGGAGACCCCTGGTGAGGGTGAGGGGGTGGTGAAGGGGGAGAGGGAGACCGCTGGTGAGGGTGAGGGGGTGGTGAGGGGGGAGAGGGAGACCCCTGGTGAGGGTGATGGGGTGGTGAGGGGGAGAGGGAGACCCCTGGTGAGGGTGAGGGGGTGGTGAGGGGGGAGAGGGAGACCCTGGTGAGGGTGAGGGGGTGGTGAGGGGGGAGAGGGAGACCCCTGGTGAGGGTGAGGGGGTGGTGAGGGGGGAGAGGGAGACCCCTGGTGAGAGTGAGGGGGTGGTGAGGTGGGAGAGGGAGACCCCTGGTGAGGGTGAGGGGGTGGTGAGGGGGGAGAGGGAGACCCCTGGTGAGGGTGAGGGGGTGGTGAGGGGGGAGAGGGAGACCCTGGTGAGGGTAAGGAGGTGATGAGGGGGGAGAGGGAGACCCCTGGTGAGGGTGAGGGGGTGGTGAGGGGGGAGAGGGAGACCCCTGGTGAGGGTGAGGGGGTGGTGAGGGGGGAGAGGGAGACCCCTGGTGGGAGTGAGGGGGTGGTGAGGGGGGAGAGGGAGACCCCTGGTGAGGGTGAGGGGGTGGTGAGGGGGGAGAGGGAGACCCATGGTGAGGGTGAGGGGGTGGTGAGGGGGGAGAGGGGGACCCCTGGTGAGAGTGAGGGGGTGGTGAGGGGGGAGAGGGAGACTCCTGGTGGGGGTGAGGGGGTGGTGAGGGGGGAGAGGGTGACCCCTGGTGAGGGTGAGGGGGTGGTGAGGGGGGAGAGGGAGACCGCTGGTGAGGGTGAGGGGGTGGTGAGGGGGGAGAGGGAGACCCCTGGTGAGGGTGAGGGGGTGGTGAGGGGGGAGAGGTTGACCCCTGGTGGCGGTGAGGGGGTGGTGAGGGGGGAGAGGGAGACCCCTGGTGAGGGTGAGGGGGTGGTGAGGGGGGAGAGGGAGACCCTGGTGAGGGTGAGGGGGTGGTGAGGGGGGAGAGGGAGACCCCTGGTGAGGGTGAGGGGGTGGTGAGGGGGGAGAGGGAGACCCATGGTGAGGGTGGGGGGGGTGGTGAGGGGGGAGAGGGAGACCCTGGTGAGGGTGGGGGGGGTGGTGAGGGGGGAGAGGGAGACCCTGGTGAGGGTGAGGGGGTGGTGAGGGGGGGAGAGAGAGACCCTGGTGAGGGTGAGGGGGTGGTGAGGGGGGAGAGGGAGACCCTGGTGAGGGTGGGGGGGGGGTGGTGAGGGGGGAGAGGGAGACCCTGGTGAGGGTGAGGGGGTGGTGAGGGGGGAGAGGGAGACCCCTGGTGAGGGTGAGGGGGTGGTGAGGGGGGAGAGGGAGACCCTGGTGAGGGTGAGGGGGTGGTGAGGGGGGAGAGGGAGACCCTGGTGAGGGTGAGGGGGTGGTGAGGGGGGAGAGGGAGACCCCTGGTGAGGGTGAGGGGGTGGTGAGGGGGGAGAGGGAGACCCATGGTGAGGGTGGGGGGGTGGTGAGGGGGGAGAGGGAGACCCTGGTGAGGGTGAGGGGGTGGTGAGGGGGGAGAGAGAGACCCTGGTGAGGGTGAGGGGGTGGTGAGGGGGGAGAGGGAGACCCTGGTGAGGGTGGGGGGGGTGGTGAGGGGGGAGAGGGAGACCCTGGTGGGGGTGAGGGGGTGGTGAGGGGGTGGTGAGGGGGGAGAGGGAGACCCTGGTGAGAGTGATGGGGCGGTGAGGGGGGAGAGGGAGACCCTGGTGAGGGTGGGGGGGGTGGTGAGGGGGGAGAGGGAGACCCCTGGTGAGGGTGAGGGGGTGGTGAGGGGGAGAGGGAGACCCCTGGTGAGGGTGGGGGGGTGGTGAGGGGGGAGAGGGAGACCCTGGTGAGGGTGAGGGGGTGGTGAGGGGGGAGAGGGAGACCCCTGGTGAGGGTGAGGAGGTGGTGAAGGGGGAGAGGGAGACCCTGGTGAGGGTGAGGGGGTGGTGAGGGGGGAGAGGGGGACCCTGGTGAGGGTGAAAGGGGTGGTGAGGGGGGGAGAGGGTGACCCCTGGTGGCGGTGAGGGGGTGGTGAGGGGGGAGAGGGAGGGAGACCCCTGGTGGCGGTGAGGGGAGTGGTGAGGGGGGTGAGTGGCCGACACAGGAACGAAGTGAATAGAAACACAAAGCCTGCACCTCTACAAAGTAACCGCACGTTTCACACATCCCCTCAGCCGCTCGGCCTACCTGCCGGGAGGGCGTGTTACACATCACCATCGGTTCAGCAGGAAATACAAGCGAATCCAAAAACCGGTTTTGACGTTCAGTGTCTCATCAGCAGTCGCAGCTGTGCGAACCGCTGCTGCTGAACTGCCGGATGTTTGCAGTCAAGGAGTCCCCTTTCTGTTAGACGCGGGTCACCTGGTGAGTGAGTGAGGTGTGCAAGCTCACCTCGAGCGGTGAGATGTGAGAGGGAGAAGCGTGGTGGGTGCCACGTGGTTAGTGACACGTGGTGAGACACACGTGGTGAGACACATGTGGTTAGTGACACGTGGTCGGTGACACGTGGTGAGTGACACGTGGTGGGTGACACGTGGTTGGTGACACGTGGTGGGTGACACGTGGTGGGTGACACGTGGTGAGTGACACGTGGTCAGTGACACGTGGTTAGTGACACGTGGTGTGTGTGTCACGTGGCGAGTGACACGTGACGACTACCGCGCTCACCTTGAGTGGCGAGATGTGTGAGTGCGACACGTGGTGTGTGTGACACGTGGTGAGTGACACGTGGTCAGTGACACCTGGTCAGTGACACGTGGTGAGCGAGTGACACGTGGTGAGCGACACGTGGTGTGTGTGACACGTGGTGAGTGACACGTGGTTAGAGACACGTGGTCAGTGACACGTGGTCAGTGACACGTGGCGAGCGAGTGACACGTGGCGACTACCGCGCTCACCTTGAGTGGAGAGATGTGTGAGTGTGACACGTGGTGAGTGACACGTGGTTATAGACACGTGGTCAGTGACACGTGGTTAGTGACACGTGGTGAGCGACACGTGGTGTGTGCGACACGTGGTGAGTGACACGTGGTTATAGACACCTGGTCAGTGACACGTGGTCAGTGACACGTGGCGAGTGACACGTGACGACTACCGCGCTCACCTTGAGTGGAGAGATGTGTGAGTGCGACACGTGGTGAGTGACACGTGGTGAGTGACACGTGGTTAGAGACACCTGGTCAGTGACACGTGGTGAGTGACACGTGGTGAGCGACACGTGGTGTGTGTGACACGTGGTGAGTGACACGTGGTTAGAGACACCTGGTCAGTGACACGTGGTCAGTGACACGTGGCGAGTGACACGTGACGACTACCGCGCTCACCTTGAGTGGAGAGATGTGTGAGTGCGACACGTGGTGAGTGACACGTGGTTATAGACACCTGGTCAGTGACACGTGGTCAGTGACACGTGGCGAGTGACACGTGACGACTACCGCGCTCACCTTGAGTGGAGAGATGTGTGAGTGCGACACGTGGTGAGTGACACGTGGTTAGAGACACGTGGTCAGTGACACGTGGTCAGTGACACGTGGCGAGTGACACGTGACGACTACCGCGCTCACCTTGAGTGGAGAGATGTGTGAGTGCGACACGTGGTGAGTGACACGTGGTGTGTGACACGTGGTCAGTGACACCTGGTCAGTGACACGTGGTCAGTGACACGTGGTCAGTGACACGTGGCGAGTGACACGTGGCGACTACCGCGCTCACCTTGAGTGGAGAGATGTGTGAGTGCGACACGTGGTGAGTGACACGTGGTGTGTGACACGTGGTCAGTGACACGTGGTGAGTGACACGTGGTCAGTGACACGTGGCGAGTGACACGTGACGACTACCGCGCTCACCTTGAGTGGAGAGATGTGTGAGTGCGACACGTATCCGTGGACGCTCTCCAGCTGCGACAGCTTCTTCTCCGACACGTGGACGAGCTCTGGGGCAACCGACATGGCCGACATTGCCGTGGCCCCACTGCCGACACCACCGCCGCCTCCACCGTCGCCATCGTCACCATCGTCGCTTGGCGCTCGCACGGGACTCTGCTCCGGAGGGGAGCCATCGTCATCCTGGTAGCGGTATTTCTGCGGAGGCAAAAGGTACAAAGGTCCCTTGAACAGAGTTCCACAATGACACGGCGGATTTCTTCGGGGTTAGATCACGTGACGATATACATGCTGCGTCGGGGAAACCCGCTACCACCCGACGCAGGCAAGCAGTAAGAGTTGTCGCGTAGATGAAACGTGACTGATTCGTTACTAGCACAGCACTAACCGGCGTGTTGGAGAGTAAAGCCACAACTTTTCGATTTAAAGCTTTTGTGACTGCAGGGATATATAATTATATATTTTTATATTTACTTATTATTTTTATGTTTTATTTTTATTATTTTTTTTTATTATTTTATTACTTCCCTTCTACGTGACTTTACCGAAAGAACCAAGAAGATAAACCCACAACATTTACAATTCGAGTCCGACGTTTCGCCAGTAATTACAACCAGCATCATCAGGCGACAGCCAGAGTTGGGGAGAAATCCTCCTGTTGTCTCGGTCTCATATCCCTTTTCACTGCTGCTGTGCGATCCCACATGAATCATTTTCAAGGGGATTTCTTATCATTGCGATGTGGGGTTTTTTGCCCGATAGCAGTTACACTGTTTGCGTGGGTTTAGCTTTGGGAGGGGAGGATCCGGAGAGAGAACTTACAAACTCCACGTCAACATAACGTGGCATGGGTTGTGTGTTGCAGAGCGAATTCCACGACATTTACAATCTGAGTCTGACGTTTCACAAGGTCTTACAACCGTCATTACCAGGCGGCAGCCGGGTTTAACAGCACATTTATGTTTACGCGATCTAACCCTACAAACTGTAGTTATGGATGATGGTGTTCGCGAAAGCCTACGTGTTCAACTTGAGCAGAGCCTTTGGAGGCAAGTGCTGTCAGTGAGTTGAAACTAAACTACACACGATTCATGTATTTATTTGACCTGGTAAGGCACACGCTGAAATCTGTAGCTCTTTAATTTTTTTTCAGACGTGACCTGGTCAATCACAAATGATAGCAGCTCCACAAAGTGAACTCATCGTCATCATCGTCGTCATCATCGTTGTCATCAGCATCATCGTCATCATCATCGTCGTCATCATCATCATCGCCGTCATCATCGTCGTCATCATCATCATCGTCGTCATCATCGTCGTCATCGTCGTCATCATCGTCATCGTCGTCATCGTCGTCATCATCGCCGTCATCATCGTCGTCATCATCGTCGTCATCATCGTCATCATCATCATCATCATCGTCGTCATCATCGTCGTCATCATCGTCATCATCATCATCGTCGTCGTCATCATCGTCGTCGTCATCATCATCATCGTCGTCATCGTCATCATCGTCATCATCATCGTCATTATCGTCGTCATCGTCATCATCATCATCGTCATCATCGTCGTCGTCATCGTCATCATCGTGGTCATCGTCGTCATCATCGTCATCATCTTCGTCATCATCATCGTCGTCATCGTCATCATCGTCGTCATCGTCGTCATCATTGTCATCATCTTCGTCATCATCATCGTCATCATCATCATCATTGTCATTATCGTCGTCATCATCATTATCGTCGTCATCATTGTCATCATCGTCGTCATCGTCGTCATCATCTTCGTCATCATCATCATTATCATCGTCGTTATCGTCATCATCATCGTCGTCATCGTCGTCATCGTCGTCATCATCATCATCATTATCGTCGTTATCATCGTCATCGTTGTCATCATCATGGAAATTTACAGCAGCAGTCAAACACTCTGAACGCGTGGTGATGTTGATTCTAAATGTGGAGCAGGAAATTAAACCCGGAGGACCCCGGAGAAAAATCCACGGGAGCACCACAGGGAGAGAGAGAGAGACACACACCGCAAACTCCAAATATACAGCAGCAGGCATTGTCGGGGTTCGGGATCGAAAATACGACCTCCTGTATACCAAGTGAGGTAGTTAACATATCCTAGCCACCGTGGTGATGATGAAAGAGAGACACGCAAACTCCAAATATACAACAGGCATTGTCAGGGCTTGGGATCGAACCCACGACTCCCTGTATACCAGGCGAGGTAGTTAACATCTCCTAGCCACCGTGATGATGATGAAAGAGAGACACGCAGACTCCAAATATACAACAGGCATCATCAGGGTCGGGATTGAACCCACGAATTCCTGTAGACCAGGCGAGGTAGTTAACATCTCCTAGCCATCGTGGTGATGATGAAAGAGAGACACGCAAACTCCAAATATACAGCAGCAGGCATTGTCAGTGTTCGAGATCGAACCCACGACTCCCTGTATACCAGGCGAGGTAGTTAACATCTCCTAGCCACCGTGATGATGATGAAAGAGAGACACGCAGACTCCAAATATACAACAGGCATCATCAGGGTCGGGATTGAACCAACGACTTCCTGTAAACCAGGCGAGGTAGTTAACATCTCCTAGCCACCGTGATGATGATGAAAGAGAGACACGCAGACTCCAAATATACAACAGGTATCATCAGGGTCGGGATTGAACCCACGACTTCCTGTAGACCAGGCGAGGTAGTTAACATCTCCTAGCCATCGTGGTGATGATGAAAGAGAGACACGCAGACTCCAAATATACAACAGGCATTGTCAGGGCTCGGGATTGAACCCACGACTTTCTGTATACCAGTCGAGGTAGGTAACATCTCCTAGCCATCGTGGTGATGATTAAAGAAAGACACGCAGACTCCAAATATACAACAGGCATCGTCAGGGCTCGGGATTGAACCCACAACTTCCTGTATACCAGGCGAGGTAGTTAACATCTCATAGCAATTGTGGTAATGATGAAAGAGAGACACGCAGACTCCAAATATACAACAGGCATCGTCAGGGCTCGGGATTGAACCCACGACCTCCTGTATACCAGGCGATGTAGTTAACATCTCCTAGCCACCGTGATGATGATGAAAGAAAGACACGCAAACTCCAAATATGCAACAGGCATCGTCATGGTTCGGGATCGAACACACGACTTCCTGTATATCGGATTCCTCCGGTATGAATACATATTCTGATTCTGACATGCAACTGGGAGGGGGGCGCTCTGGGAACGCGTCTCCTAACGGGCGCGGTCGGATAAAACCCGGAACGTCAGACAACGGGGAACCCCAGCGTTCGAGCGCCACCAGCCGCCCACACCCCGATGGCGAGGGTGGGGGCCCTTCCATGCACCGCCCCCCTCCACAAAACAATAAATCAATATAGATATTTATAGAAACATTCTGCACATGTTTGATCAATCTGGCAACAAAACTGATACCTTTTTTTACAAGGAGTCATGTTTGCACAGACCACAATACCTGCAGTCATAGTGCAAATAAAAAACATAACTCTGATAATGTGTGCACTGTCCTTCCTTAAGGAAAGCTGTCTCGGGTGTGGACCAATCAACTTCAAGGATAGTGCATACATTATCAGAGTTGTGCTTTTTGTTTGCATTATGACTGCAGGTATTGTGGTCTGTGCAAACATGATTCCTTGTAAAAAAAAAGGTGTCAGTTTTGTTGCCAGATAGAAAGGTAAAAACACAATTATCATATTTTTTTACTGGCAAATGAGGTTCTAATAATGTTTGATCAAGTTGAGGGATATTGCGGGGATATCTCAGCAGTGATTCGAGGATGTGGTTTTTGGACGATGGTAGTTCCACTGTGGGTGTGGGTTTAGCTATGGGAGGAGCAAAGTGGAGGACCGGGGGGGGGGGCGGGGGGGGGGGAGAAAACCTACAAATTGGACACACACTCACACTGTACAACAGGGGGAGATCATACAAACTCCACTCACTCACACTCATCCACACACTCTCACTCAAATACTCACTCACTCTGCAGAACAGGGGGAGATCATACAAACTCCACTCACTCACTCACACTCACCCACACACTCTCACTCGAACACTCACACTCACTCTGCAGAACAGGGGGGGATCATACAAACTCCACTCACTCACACTCACCCACACACCCTCACTCGAACACTCACACTCACTCTGCAGAACAGGGGGAGAACATACAAACTCCACTCACTCACACTCATCCACACACTTTCACTCGAACACTCACACTCACACTGTACAACAGGCGGAGATCATACAAACTCCACTCACTCACACTCATCCACACACTCTCACTCGAACACTCACACTCACTCTGCAGAACAGGGGGAGATCATACAAACTCCACTCACTCACACTCATCCACACACTCTCACTCAAACACTCACACTCACTCTGCAGAACAGGGGGAGATCATACAAACTCCACTCACTCACACTCATCCACACACTCTCACTCGAACACTCACACTCACTCTGCAGAACAGGGGGGGATCATACAAACTCCACTCACTCACTCACACTCATCCACACACTCTCACTCGAACACTCACACTCACTCTGCAGAACAGGGGGAGATCCTACAAACTCCACTCACTCACTCACACTCACCCACACACCCTCACTCGAACACTCACACTCACTCTGCAGAACAGGGGGGGATCATACAAACTCCACTCACTCACTCACACTCATCCACACACTTTCACTCGAACACTCACACTCACACTGTACAACAGGCGGAGATCATACAAACTCCACTCACTCACATTCATCCACACACTCTCACTCGAACACTCACACTCACTCTGCAGAACAGGGGGAGATCATACCAACTCCACTCACTCACTCACACTCATCCACACACTCTCACTCAAACACTCACATTCACTCTGCAGAACAGGGGGAGATCATTCAAACTCCACTCATTCACTCTGCAGAACAGGGGGAGATCATTCAAACTCCACTCATTCACTCTGCAGAACAGGGGGAGTTCATGCAAACTCCACTCACTCACTCTGCAGAACAGGGGGCGATCATTTAAACTCCACACACTCACACTCATCCATACACTCTCACTCGAACACTCACACTCATTCTGCAGAACAGGGGGAGATCATTCAAACTCCACTCACTCACTCACACTCACCCACACACTCTCACTCAAACACTCACTCACTCTGCAGAACAGGGGGCGAACATACAAACTCCACTCACTCACTCACTCACACTCTCCCACACACTCTCACTCAAACACTCACTCACTCTGCAGAACAGGGGGAGATCATACAAACTCCACTCACTCACACTCATCTACACACTCTCACTCGAACACTCACACTCACTCTGCAGAACAGGGGGCGATCATTCAAACTCCACTCGCTCACTCACACTCATCAACACACTCTCACTCGAACACTCACACTCACACTGTACAACAGGAGGAGATCATGCAAACTCCACTCACTCACTCACTCACACTCATCCACACACTCTCACTCAAACACTCACATTCACTCTGCAGAACGGGGGAGATCATTCAAACCCCACTCACTCACTCTGCAGAACAGGGGGCGATCATACAAACTCCACTCACTCACACTCACACCCACACACTCTCACTTAAACACTCACTCTGCAGAACAGGGGGCGAACATACAAACTCCACTCACTCACACTCAGCCACACATTGTCACTCAAACACTCTCACCTATTCTGCAGAACAAGGTGAGACGGTACAAACTCCACTCACTCACACTAAATCACGCACTCCCAAAACACTCTCAATCAAACACTCTCAATCAAACACTCTCAATCAAACACTCTCAGTCAAACACTCTCGCTCACTCGGCAGAGCAGGGGGAGACAGACCCTACAATCTCCACACGGATAGACGCCAGAGTCGGGATTCCAACCCATGCTTCTCTCTCTCTCCGGCTCTGAGGCGCAATTTGTCACTGCTCAGCCAACTCCCTGCCCGCCCCAGCCAATGTCCAACGATGAAATCCTCAAACTTGATTTGAAGCTTCCGTGACTTCAGGAATTACTCCACCCTCGTCATCTTGTGACGCCGTTCACAACGTGGATGACGCCGTTGCGGGACAGACATCGACTCGTGACTCGGAGATCTTCGGAGATCATCGGAGATCTTCGGCGTCCGCATAATTGGCAAAGAACAGGACCGAGCAGCGGGACTAGTAGTAGTAGCAGCGCCAGTAGCAACAATAGCAGCAGTCGTAGTAGCAGTAGTAGCAGCAGTAGTAGTAGCAGTAGTAGCAGCGCTAGTAGCAACAGTAGCAGCAGTAGTAGTAGTAGCGCCATTAGCAACAATAGCAGCAGTAGCAGTAGTAGCAGTGCTAGTAGCAACAACAGTAGCAGCAGTAGTAGCAGTGTTAGCAGCAACAATAGCAGCAGTCGTAGTAGTAGCAGTGCTAGTATCAGCAGTAGCAGCAGTAGTAGTAGCAGTAGTAGCAGCGCCATTAGCAACAATAGCAGTAGCAGTAGTAGCAGTGCTAGTAGCAACAGTAGCAGCAGTCGTAGTAGTAGCGCCATTAGCAACAATATCAGCAGCAGTAGTTGTAGCAGTAGTAGCAGTGCCAGTAGCAACAATAGCAGCAGTAGCAGTAGTAGCAGTGCTAGTAGCAACAGTAGCAGCAGTAGTAGTAGCAGTAGTAGCAGTGCTAGTAGCAACAGTAGCAGCAGGAGCAGCGCCATTAGCAACAATAGCAGCAGTAGCAGGGCTAGTATCAGCAGTAGCAGCAGCAGCAGTAACAGCAGCAGCAGTAGCAGCAGCAGTAACAACAGCAGTAACAGCAGCAGTAGCAGCAGCAGTAACAGTACCAACAGCAGTAACAGCAGCAGCAGTAACAGCAGCAGCAGTAACAGCAGCAGCAGCAGTAACATCAGCAACAGTAACAGCAGCAGCAGTAGCAGCAGCAGCAGTAACAGCAGCAGCAGTAGCAGCAGCAGCAGCAGTAACAGCAGCAGCATTAGCAGTACCAGGGCCACGCGGCAAGGGGCGGTGGTGTCCCTCCCGAGTGACATCTGCACCGCGCTAGGCCTCGCGGCCGCTAGCGAGTTTGCGCCAAGCTGCCACCCGTTAATGTGGAGAGCGGAGAGGGGAGAGGAGAGAGGAGGGAGCGGTGGAGGCGTTGGGGGGGGGGGGGTGAAAAGCGGCGCGTACCGTGAGGGCGCCGCGTGGAGTGGCACGGATGCCGCTGACTCGGCACAGCCCCGCGGTCACAGACGCCTGGATACTCATCCTGCTCTCACCCTCCCTCGCTCGCTCGCTCGCTCTGCCCTCTCTCCCTCCCTCGCTCTCCTGCGATATCCCGGTCTCCCTCCCCCCCCCCCCCCCAATCTCTGCATTGATCTATTCAGCCCCCTCTGTCCATCTATTCACTACACCCCCCACCTCCCACTCGGCTAACTCCCTCCTCCCCGCGCTCAGCAAGAACACGCCTTCTCGCTGAGATGACCGCTACCCAGGCAATTCAGCACCCCCTAGGGATGGACAGCGACCCTTACAAGTGACCCAGTGGTTCCTAGGCGTTTCAGCACCCCTAGATGTGGACAGCGACCCTGACATTGATCAGTGGTTCCCAGGCAAATCAGCACCCCTAGGGATGGACAGCGACCCTAACAGTGACCCAGTGGTTCTCACGTGATTCAGCACCCCTAGCGATGGACAGCGACCTTACAGTGACCAGTGGTTCCCAGGGAATTCAGCACCCCTAGCGATGGACAGCGACCCTGACAGTGACCAGTGGTTCCCAGACGATTCAGCACCCCCTAGCGATGGACAGCGACCCTGACAGTGACCAGTGGTTCCAAGGCAATTCAGCACCCCCTAGCGATGGACAGCGACCCTGACAGTGACCAGTGGTTCCCAGGTGATTCAGCACCCCTAGCGATGGACAGCGACTCTTACAGTGATCAGTGGTTCCCAGGCAATTCAGCACCACCTAGCCCTGGACAGCGACCCTGACAGTGACCAGTGGTTCCTAGGCGTTTCAGCACCACCTAGCGATGGACAGCGACCCTTACAGTAACCCAGTGGTTCCCACGTCATTCAGCACCCATAGCGATGGACAGCGACTCTTACAGTGACCAGTGGTTCCCAGGAAATTCAGCACCCCCTAGCTATGGACAGCGACTCTCATAGTGGACCCAGTGGTTCCCACGTGACTCAGCACCCCTAGCGATGGACAGCGATCCTTACAGTGACCAGTGGTTCCTAGGCAATTCAGCACCCCTAACGCTGGACAGCGACCCTTACAGTGGTCCCTAGGCTATTCAGCACCCCTAGCGATGGACAGCGACTCTCATAGTGGACCCAGTGGTTCCCACGTGACTCAGCAGCCCGTCGCGTGGCTGATGGGACTGCGGCCAGCAGAGGGCGGTGTTGCCAACGCAGATGTCTCGTCTAACACAGGGCCAGAACGCGACAAATGTTAGTTTGTGCGGTACCTCGGGGGTGGCCGATGCTACCAATATATTTCCGGAAGCAATTCTTCGCTAAATCACAAATATGTTTGATAGCAAGCCGCTTGCCGTAGCTTTAATGCCAAAATAAAACACAAATGCCGTTACATTATTACCTTCAGTTACACACGCACCGCACGTGTTCACTAGTCTATAACAACATTAATGGTGCTGATTGTCGCTGGCCGCTTGAAGTTTTGGGCGTTTGGGCCCTGTGGTTATAAAATGTGTAATGCCCCCCCCCCCCCCCGCTCCCCCACACACAATACACATACCCAAACGAGCGTGCACACGTACACACGTGTACATGCACACACACCACACACACGTGTACATGCACACACACACGTGTACATAACAAACGCCTTTCGAAACTAAGTGGCGGTGGCGTCAACACGACGCCTGTGCCAGGCTGGGTGCACATTGAGGCCACGTGAAGCGTCGAAGGCTCGCTGGTAGGAGGTCACGGGGACAGACCCAGGTGCCACGGGTTGACTGACTGAGACGGCTGGCAGATGCACCAATTGTGCCCCCTGCTGTGCCAACTCTCTGCGTTGTAGCCGCCCGGCGCTCCGCCATCCGTTGTTGTTGGAGGGCGACTGCCTCCAACTGCCCAGTAGCAGCGTTCTTCACGAGCCTCCTCCACAGAGGCCGATCTTGACAACGCTGGTACCAGTCATCGGCAAGTCCACTCAGCTCCACATCATCCCGTACCGCATCACTCCATCTCTTCTCCAGCATATGACGCGCCCGTTTAGTTCCCTCTATGCGCCAAAACAGAATTTGCTTGGGCATGCGTTGGCTGGGCATGCGGGCTACATGTCGCTTATTGTGAAATTTCGGTCACAGTTCCTATGATCACTGTTACATTTTCTTGGTTCTTTCGGTAAAGTCACGTAGAATGGAAATAATAAAATAATAAAATAAAACATCATAAAATAATTCTCACGACGTTTCGGCCACAACGCAAGCATCCGTCCTCAGGTGAAGACCAGGTCCAAGCATTGTGCTGTTTCATTCAGACGCTGTCTCCCCGACAGACCTGGTCTTCACCTGAGGACGGCTGCTTGCGTTGTGGCCGAAACGTCGTGAGAATTATTTTATTATGTTTTATTTTATTATTTTATTATTTCCATTCTACGTGACTTTACCGAAAGAACCAAGAAGATGAATCCCTGCAGTCACGAAAGCTTTAAATCACTGTTACATTGCTTATGGCTTTATTTTGGTGATTTTGAAAACTTTTTGGTTTGGCCATGTTTGTTTGCTGTAGTACGGAGTTAGAATGATGGCTTTAATCTAAGTTGTCTTGTGGTTGTTGTTGTTGTTTGACTTGTATCCCACTGGGATTTTTGCACATCCTTAGTGTACGGTGCTTTTTTTCTGGAAGACTTTTCAGTTTTTTCCTGGATTTTTCTGTTTGCGCATAGTCACTTTAAGATGTTTTCTTGTTCATGTTCAAGTTTTTTGTTTGTTGCGGTTGCACCCTATTCAAGAGCCGAATGGCTCACAGGGCTATACCAAATAAATGAAACTGAAAAACTGAAACTGAATGACCCAGCCAGCGGAGGAGCTCACTGATGGGAATGTGTCCAGGTATTCTAAGGATTTGTGAGCTGCTCACACAATCCAGCCAGGTTAAACACAGGATGCATCGTAGGCATGCCAGCATGAATGTTTCTAACCGGCCCAGATGTTCCATTAGAGGGGTCCACATTTCACAAGCATTGGCACACGCACACACACACGTGAACACACGAAGATCAAAGTTCCCCCGTATAGCCTGTAACAGACTGTTGGGGCAATTGGTGTTAGCGAGCACCTATGAAAGCCGGAACGATACACGAGGGAGTGGATAGACAGCACCACGCCTGACCGCCTTTGTCTCCCTAATGGCGATGTTTACACACGGAACCAGGTACTAATTTTAGGCTGAGTTGACCTAGGGGAGGCCCATAACGGTTGAGATAATTGCCACTGATGTTGGCCGTGAGCGGGAATCGAACTTGGGTCGCCAGGTTCGTAGCGCAGCGCGCTAACCGCTACACTACCGCACACACACAGGCACGCACACGCACACAGTACACACACACACAGTACACACACACACAGTACACACACACACAGTACACACATACACACAGTACACACACACACAGTACACACACACACAGTACACACACACACAGTACACACACACACAGTACACACACACACAGTACACACACACACAGTACACACACACACACAGTACACACACACACAGTACACACACACAGTACACACACACACACAGTACACACACACACAGTACACACACACACAGTACACACACACATACACACACACACGCTCGCTACGCATTCCTCCACCTCCACACCCTGCAGTGTCACCACGGCGATGAGTCAGCGCCACGGCGTTACCACGGCAACAGAGAGAGAGAGAGGAGGAAGACGAGGTAGGGATAGAGGGAGGAATCGATCCCCGCTGATTCTGTCACCGTCAGCAGGAGTTACCGGCACGTTTGTACAGTATGTATGTTGAACTTCTTTCGCACCGTACGTAGCCAACCGCGCTAATCGGAGGTGAGGCGGGAAGGACAACAACACTATGGGTCTCTGTGTGAGTTTATGGGTCTATGTGTGAGTCTGTGGGTCTCTGTGTGAGTCTGTGGGTGTCTGTGTGAGTCTGTGGGTCTCTGTGTGAGTCTGTGGGTCTCTGTGTGAGTCTGTGGGTCTCTGTGTGAGTTTATGGGTCTCTGTGTGAGTCTGTGGGTCTCTGTGAGTCTGTTGGTCTCTGTGTGAGTTTATGGGTCTCTGTGTGAATATGTGGGTCTCTGTGTGAGTCTGTGCGTCTCTGTGTGATTTTGTGGGTCTCTGTGTGAGTCTATGGGTCTCTGTGTGAGTTTGTGGGTCTCTGTGTGAGTCTATGGGTCTCTGCGTGAGTCTGTGGGTCTTTGTGTGAGTCTGTGGGTCTCTGTGAGTCTGTTGGTCTCTGTGTGAGTTTATGGGTCTCTATGTGAATATGTGGGTCTCTGTGTGAGTCTGTGGGTCTCTGTGTGAGTCTATGGGTCTTTGTGTGAGTTTATGGGTCTCTCTGTGAGTATGTGGGTCTCTTTGAGAGTCTGTGGGTCTCTGTGTGATTCTGTGGGTCTCTGTGTGAGTCTATGGGTCTCTGTGCGAGTCTATGGGTCTCTGTGTGAGTCTATGGGTCTCTGTGTGAGTTTATGGGTCTCTATGTGAATATGTGGGTCTCTGCGTGAGTCTGTGGGTCTCTGTGTGAGTCTGTGGGTCTCTGTGAGTCTGTTGGTCTCTGTGTGAGTTTATGGGTCTCTTATGTGAATATGTGGGTCTCTGTGTGAGTCTGTGGGTCTCTGTGAGAGTCTGTGGGTCTATGTGTGCGTCTATGGGTCTCTGTGTGAGTCTATGGGTCTCTGTGTGAGTCTATGGATCTCTGTGTGAGTCGATGGGTCTCTGTGTGATTCTGTGGGTCTCTGTGAGAGTCTATGGGTCTCTGTGCGAGTCTATGGGTCTCTGTGTGAGTCTATGAGTCTCTGTGTGAGTCTATGCGTGTCTGTGCGAGTCAATGTATCTATGTTGAACTTCTTTCGTACCGTACGTAGTCGACCGCGCTAATCAGAGGTGCAGGCACGCGCGAAATCGGTCCGGGAGCCGTGATTGATCCACTGCTGGATGAAGCCCACCCCTCCCCCCACCCTCCCATGTCTCCGTCTCCCTGGTGGTGGGGGACGTCCCCCCCCTCCCCCGCGTCCCCTCCTTCGACTGCCGCTCCGTGCTGAGTCTCGACCATCGGCCACCGCCGTCCCCCTCTGGGCGTGACGCCTCCTGCCCAAGCCCCACCACTCACTCCGCTTCGCAGTCTGCACGATGCCTCCTCCTCCTCTACCCCCCAGCGTGTGTGATCATCACCACCATGGTCTATCTACTGCTGGATGGAGATCAACGTGATAGTGATGGTGGTGAAGTAGACTCTTAGGTTTTTTCGGAAAAGTCACGTAGGTAAAAAATACTATTAAAAGTTAATAAAAGTAATAATGGAAATAAAATAAAATAATAAATCACGACGTTTCGGAGGCAACACAAGTATCCGTCATCAGGTGGGACCGTCACAGCCAGATTTACTGTATCAAGTGAATGTCGTGATTTTTTAAATTTTATTTCTATTTTTACTTTTAGTAATTTTTCATTAATTTTTTACCTACGTGACTTTACCGAAAAAACCTAAGAACATGAATCCTTGCAGTCACGAAAGCTTCAAATCTAGAATGAATGGTGGTGACGCCTCTACCCCCAGCGTGTGTCCTGTAATACACGTGCTTCTCTCAGTCTAATTCCCAGGATGCATCCCTCCGCGCCTAACCAACCTCTAGGTCGGCTCAGCCATAAATAAGCACCAGCACTGCTGCTCGCCCTACGACCCCCTTATTAGGTGCGCCCGTGTCGCCCTTCAAAGGGGTTGCGGGGATGGAGAGGAGCGGTGGTGCAGCGGTTAGCGCGCTGCGCTACGAACCCGGCGACCCGCGTTCGATTCCCGCTCAAGAGGCCAACGCCAGTGACGATTCTCTGAATCGGTCCCGGGGCCTCCCCTAGGTCGACTCAGCCTCAAATGAGTAACTGGCGCGATGCGTAAACATTCGCCACTCGGGAGAAGGAAAGCTGGCCACCCATCCCATTCGCAGTGCCATCCTTCATAGATACACGCTGACAGCACTCGCCCCAACAGCCTGTGAGTGGGCTACACGGGGCAGCTTTGCCTGTACCTTTGCCTCATCCACACACGACAGCCCCCCACACACACACGGAGAGACCCATCGCTACGGATGGCCGTGGCGTTGCCTGGCAACGAGCATCGCGCTCCCAGTGGTTGCCGGGTACCGCTGGAGACGCCAATTCACAAACCCCGCGGCACGATCGTGGTGGTGTGGGGAGGGGGGTCACCGAATGGGGTGAGGGGTGGGTGAAAGGTCGGGGGGGGGAATTTAAGAGCGATTAAAATGAAATGAATGGGACCAAAAATGTCGCATTGAGCAGTTTAATTGTTTTTGTTATAGGTCGTGAAACCCTCCACCACCCGTGGCAGAAAAAGAAAGAAATGTGTCACGTGGTGTACAAGAGTTTGGTCAAGTGGCTCACTCAAACCAACTACCCACACGGTCACTCGTTCACCCACCCAGGCGCTTAAGCACGCACCCACTCACTCGCCTAACCTACCCACCCACCTACACACACATCCATTCACTCACTCGCACACGCACTCACTCACTCAACTACCTACCCACCCACCAACTCACACACCCACCCACTCACACACCCACCCACGCACTGACCCACCCATTCACTCACCCACAGACCCACCCACCCACTTACACACCCACCGATCCACACACCCACTCACACACCCACCCACACACGCACTCACCCACCCACACACCCAACCACTCACACACCCACACACCCACCCACCCACACACCCACCCACTCACCCACCCACTCACCCACCCACACACCCAACCACCCACACACCATACTCTCTGGCTCTTTTGGTAACGTCACGTAGATAGAAAAAAAAGCAATAAAAGAACACGACGTTTCGGTCGCAACACAAGCGTCCGTCATCAGGTGAGAAATAATAATCTGCTGTTGTGGCTTTATATAGGCACGGGGGGGGGAGGGGGTAGAGTCGTGGCTGCAAGAGTTCACGGGGGGAGGGGAACGGGGGGAGGGTTGTGTGGCGTGCAGGGACGGGTGGGGGCTGGAGAAATTAGCATGTTCAGGAGCTGCAAAGATCTTCTTGGTTTTTTCGGTAAAGTCACGTAGAAGGGAAGTAATAAAATAATAAAAATATAACATAATAAAATACAATTCTCACGACGTTTCGGCCACAACACAAGCAGCCGTCCTCGAAAGAACCAAGAAGATGATTCCCTGCAGTCACGAAAGCTTTAAATCGAAATTGAGCTTCAAGAGTTCACGAGGGTGGGTTGCGATGGAGAGCAATCGTCAAGAACAATCGTTGTTGCGACCACGACGCCATTCCTCGTTCCCAGGCCGCGGCCAGTTCGAATCTCCCCCCCGCCCCACGCCCGCCCCGTCTCACGGCCAACATCAGTCGCAAGCGATTATCTGAACCCAGTCGTGCGTGGGCCTCCCCTTGGTCGACTCGGCCTCAACACAAGAATCCATTCGAGAATTAGAACGATAATTGTTTTAACAACATTGCTTGACACCTTCAACGAGTTGTGTTCGTCTATTTCGGGGCTGGCTTACCCCTCCCCCCGTCTCATCACGTGCACACCACCGCAGGCAAAGGTCCCCCGTGTAGCCCGCGACACGGTGTGAGGCAAGTGCATCCAAAGGTTTTCTCTTTTGCGAGGAGTGGCCGATGATGGTGAGCCGGCACGCCTTCCCGGCCGTCTTTGTCTCCCCCCCCCCCCCCCCCCCCCCACAAACCGCACCAGGTACTCATTTAAGGCTGAGCTGACTCTGGGAGAGGACCAGAACTTGGACCGGTTAACATACTCGCCACTGATGTAGGCTGTGAACGGGGATTGCAGTGCAGCGATATTCACTACACCACCTCTCCCGACACACACACACACGCGCAAAGACAAAGACGCCCCGAATAGCCTTCAACACGGTGTTGGGGCAAGTGCTGTTAGCGAGCACCTATTAAGGCCGGCAGGGCACACAATGGGATGCGTGGCCAGCCACACGAATGAGCCGCCTTTGTCTCCCCAGTCGCGATGTTTGCCACATCACACCAGGTACTCATTGAAGGCCGAGTCGACCTAGGGCAGGCCCAGAACAGGTGCGGATAACCGCCGATGTTATTGGGTGGTGAACGGTTAATTGCAGCGCGTTAACCACTGCGCCACCGCTCCCTTCTTTACATCACTCACATTCAGCTGAGTCTGCGACCGATAAAATAGTTCCACATCCGGCACGCCGCATACCGTGTACACTTCGCTGCTATGGATGTGGCAACTAGCAGAGGACAGTGGGCGATGGAGGAGGCCGTGTGCTCGGTGGCAGATGACGGGGAGCTCTGCATGCTGATATGAGCTACCCGTCGGAGGCCGTCGGACTGCGAGAAGGGCTGCGTGCAGAACGAGAGAGTGAGCGAGAGAGTGAGCGAGAGAGTGAGCGAGAGAGTGAGCGAGCGAGAGTGTGACCGAGAGAGTGAGCGAGAGAGTGAGCGAGAGAGTGAGCGAGTGAGTGAGCGAGAGAGTGACCGAGAGAGTGAGCGAAGGAGTGAGCGAGAGAATGACCGAGAGATTGAGCGAGAGAGTGAGCGAGAGAGTGAGCGAGAGAGTGAGCGAGAGAGTGAGCGAGAGAGTGAGCGAGAGAGTGAGAGAGTGACCGAGAGAGTGAGCGAGATAGTGACCGAGAGAGTGAGCGAAGGAGTGAGCGAAAGAGTGACCGAGAGAGTGACCGAGAGAGTGAGCGAGAGAGTGAGCGAGCGAGAGAGTGAGCGAGAGAGTGAGCGAGAGAGTGAGCGAGAGAGTGACCGAGAGAGTGAGCGAGAGAGTGAGCGAGAGAGTGAGCGAGAGAGTGACCGAGAGAGTGAGCGAGAGAGTGACCGAGAGAATCAGTGAAGGAGTGAGCGAGAGAGTGACCGAGAGAATGAGCGAAGGAGTGAGCGAGAGAGTGAGCGAGAGAGTGAGCGAGAGAGTGAGCGAGAGAGTGAGCGAGAGAGTGAGCGAGAGAGTGACCGAGAGAGTGACCGAGAGAATGAGTGAAGGAGTGAGCGAGAGAGTGACCGAGAGAATGAGCGAAGGAGTGAGCGAGAGAGTGAGCGAGAGAGTGAGCGAGAGGTGGGAGTTTACATAAAGCAAAGTTTAAATTTGTTTTTTTACGAAATGATGAACGAAGCAAAGTGCCGACTACACCGAGCATCTTCTTGTTTCCACTGATCGTAAAAAAAGAGGGGAGAGAGCGAACAGTGGGAGAGACAGGAGAGAGGGGGGAAGAGAGGGAATAGACGGAGAGAGAGGGGAGAGATGAGAGTGGGGATAGGGGGCTTCTGCCCCCCCCCACCCGCCCAGTTTCGCGTTCCCAGTCCCTACCAACCCTTCCGCCCCCCCCCAAACCCCCATTCTTTGACTTAAATAGCTTCCTGGCATCTATCCCACTTTAGTGTAAAATTCCTTGCCGTGGTGTTCACACCTGATGACGATTGCTCGTTTTGCAATCGAAACGTCGTGATTTAATGTTATTGATTTTTTTTATCTCTTATTTCATTCATATTTATGATTTTCTTTACCGACGTGGCTTTACCGAAAGAGCCAGGAGTAGCGAAAGGGGTAGTGAGAGAGAGAGAGGGTGGACAGTGGGGATAGGGTGCGAGAGCGGAGAGAAGGGAGCGAGAGGAGAGGAGAGAGAGGAGTGTGAACGCATCCAAATGAGCTGATCAATACCATTCACTGCATTGTCAACACACACACACTCACGCAAAGACAAAGATCCTCCGTGTAGCCTTGGGCGGCTGTTGGGGCAAAAGCTATTCACACCCTCACTCGTGCTGTGAATGTGGAGCGTGAGTGAGCGAGTGCGTAAACTAGGCTCGCAATGCATCCTGGGTCTATCTCTCATAATCCCTTGCAGCACAAAGAGAGAGCGTCTCTCGAGCCAGAGACCCGCAGACTCACACAGAGACCCGTAGACTCACACAGAGACCCATAGACTCACACAGAGACCCGTAGACTCACACAGAGATCCATAGACTCACACAGAGACCCGTAGACTCACACAGAGATCCATAGACTCACACAGAGATCCATCGACTCACACAGAGACCCATAGACTCACACAGAGACCCATAGACTCACACAGAGACCCGTAGACTCACACAGAGACCCGTAGACTCACACAAAGACCCGTAGACTCACACAGAGACCCGTAGACTCACACAGAGATCCATAGACTCACACAGAGACCCATAGACTCACACAGAGATCCATAGACTCACACAGAGATCCATAGACTCACACAGAGACCCGTAGACTCACACAGAGACCCGTGGATTCACACAGAGACCCATAGACTCACACAGAGACCCGTAGACTCACACAGAGACCCGTAGACTCACACAAAGACCCGTAGACTCACACAGAGACCCATAGACTCACACAGAGACCTATAGACTCACGCAGAGACCCGTAGACTCACACAGAGACCCGTAGACTCGCATAGAGACCCATAGACTCACACAGAGACCCGTGGATTCACACAGAGACCCATAGACTCACACAGAGACCCGTGGATTCACACAAGAGACCCATAGACTCACACAGAGACCTACAGACTCACACAGAGACCCATAGACTCACATAGAGACCCATAGACTCACACAGAGACCTATAGACTCACGCAGAGACCCGTAGACTCACACAGAGACCCGTAGACTCGCATAGAGACCCATAGACTCACACAGAAACCCGTGGATTCACACAGAGACCCATAGACTCACACAGAGACCCATAGACTCACAGAGAGACCCATAGACTCACACAGAGACCCATAGACTCACACAGAGACCCGTAGACTCACACAGAGACCCATAGACTCACACAGAGACCCGTAGACTCACACAGAGACCTACAGACTCACACAGAGACCCATAGACTTACACAGAGACCCATAGACTCACACAGAGACCCGTAGACTCACACAGAGACCCGTAGACTCACACAGAGACCCATAGACTCACACAGAGACCCGTGGATTCACACAGAGACCCGTAGACTCACACAGAGACCTACAGACTCACACAGAGACCCATAGACTCACATAGAGATCCATAGACTCACACAGAGACCCATAGACTTACACAGAGACCCATAGACTCACACAGAGACTCGTAGACTCACACAGAGAACCATAGGTTCACACAGAGACCCATAGACTCACACAGAGACCCATATACTCACACAGAGACCCGTAGACTCCCACAGAGAACCGTAGACTCACACAGAGACCCGTAGACTCACACAGAGACCCATAGACTCACACAGATACCTGTAGACTCACACAGAGACCTACAGACTCACACAGAGATCTGCAGACTCACACAGAGACCCGTAGACTCACACAGAGACCCGTAGACTCACACAGAGACCCGTAGACTCACACAGAGACCCGTAGCCTCACACAGAGACCCGTAGACTCACGTAGAGACCCATTGACTCACGCAGAGATCCATAGACTCACACAGAGACCCATAGACTCACACAGAGACCCGTAGACTCACACAGAGACCGGTAGACTCACACAGAGACCCATAGACTCACACAGAGACCCGTAGACTCACACAAAGACCCTTAGACTCATACAGAGACCCATAGACTCACACAGAGACCCATAGACTCACATAGAGACCCGTAGATTCACACAGAGTCCCATAGACTCACACAGAGACCCATAGACTCACACAGAGACCCGTAGACTCCCACAGAGACCCAAAGACTCACAAAGAGACCCGTAGACTCACACAGAGACCCGTAGACTCACACAGAGATCCGTAGACTCACACAGAGACCCGTAGATTCACACAGAGACCCGTAGATTCACACAGAGACCCGTAGACTCCCCAGAGACCCGTAGACTAACACAGAGACCCGTAGACTCACACAGAGATCCGTAGACTCACACAGAGACCCGTAGATTCACACAGATATCCGTAGACTCACACAGAGACCCGTAGACTCGCACAGAGACCCGTAGACTCACACAGAGACCAATAGACTGACACAGAGACCCGTAGACTCACACAGAGACCCGTAGACTCACACAGAGACCCATAGACCCACACAGAGACCCATACACTCAGACAAAGACCCATAGACTCACACAGAGACCCGTAGATTCACACAGAGACCCACAGACTCACACAGCGACCTGTAGACTCACTCAGAGACCTGAAGACTCACACAGAGACGCGTAGACTCACACAGAGACCCATAGACTCACACCGTGACCCGTATCCACTCACAGAGACCCGAAGACTCACACATAGATCCGTAGACTCACACAAAGACCAGTAGACACTCACAGAGACCCGTCGATTTACACAGAGACCCGTAGACTCACACAGATACCCGTAGACTCAAATAAAGACCCATAGACTCACACAGAGACCCATAGACTCACACAGAGACCCATAGACACATGTAGAGACTCATAGACTCACACAGAGACCCGTAGACTCACACAGATACCCATAGACTCATGTAGATACCCATAGACTCGCACAGAGACCCATAGATTCACACAGAGACCTATAGACTCACACAGAGACCCATAGACTCACACAGAGACCCGTAGATTCACACAGAGACCTGTAGACTCACATAGAGATTCACAGACTAACACAGATAACCAAAGACTGCATTGAGACCTGTTGATTCGCACTGAGACCTGTAGACTCACACAGATACCCGTAGACTCACACAGAGATCTATAGACTCACACAGAGACCCGTAGATTCACACAGAGACCCGTAGACTCACACAGAGACCCGTAGACTCACACAAAGACCCGCAGAACCACACAGAGACCAGTAGACTCACACAGAGACCCATAGACTCACACATAAACCCGTAGACTAGCACAGAGACCCATAGACTCACACATTAACCTGTAGACTAGCACAGAGACCCATAGACTCACACATAAACCAGTAGACTTGCATAGAGATTCATAGACGAACACAGATACCCGTAGACTCGCATAAAGACCTGTAGATTCGCAAAGATACCCATAGACTCACACTAATATCTGTAGGCTCATATTGAGACCCGTAGATTAGCAAGAGACCCTTAGACTCACACAGAGACCGGTGGACTCACACAGAGACCTGTAGACTCACACAGAGACCCATAGACTCCACATAGACCCATAGACTCACACAGAGACCTGTAGATTCACACAGAGACCCATAGACTGACACAGCGACCCGTAGACTCACACAGAGACACATAGACTCACACAGAGACCCATAGTCCCACACAGAGACCCATAGACTTACACAGAGACCTATAGATTCACATAGAGACCCTTAGACTCATACAGAGACCCGTAGACTCACACAGAGACCCATAGACTCACACAGACACCCATAGACTCACACAGAGACCCATAGACTCACACAGAGACCCATAAACTCACACAGAGACCCATAGACTCACACAGAGACCCATAGACTCACGCAGAGACCCGTAGACTCACACAAAGATCTGTAGACTCACACAGAGACCCGCAGACCCAGACAGAGACCCATAGACTCACACAGAGGCCCGTACACACAATGGAACATGTGCTTGGTATTGGTAGTCGGATGGGTAAATGGGTTCACGTCTGGGTGAATGGGTGAGTGAGTGGGTAGTTGGGTGGGTGGATGAGTTCATGGCTGGGTGGATGGGTGAAAGAGTGGGTAGTTGGGTGGGTAGATGGGTTCACGGCTCAGCAGATGGGTGAATGAGTGGGTAGTTGGGTGGGTAGATGTGTTCAAGGCTGGGTGGATGGGTGAGTGAGTGGGTAGTTGAGTGGGTAGATGAGTTCATGGCTGGGTGGATGGGTGAATGAGTGGGTAGTTGGGTGGGTAGATGAGTTCATGGCTGGGTGAATGGGTGAGTGAGTGGGTAGTTGGGTTGGTAGATGTGTTCATGGCTGGGTGGATGGGTGAATGAGTGGGTAGTTGGGTGGGTAGATGTGTTCATGGCTCAATAGATGGGTGAATGAGTGGGTAGTTGAGTGGGTAAATGTGTTCATGGCTGGGTGGATGGGTGAGTGAGTGGGTAGTTGAGTGGGTAGATGGGTTCAAGGCTGGATAGATGGGTGAGTGAGTGGGTAGTTGAGTGGGTAGATGTGTTCATGGCTGAGTGGATGGGTGAATTAGTGGGTAGTTGGGTGGGTAGATGGGTTCAAGGCTGGGTGGATAGGTGACTGAGTGGGTAGTTGGGTGGGTAGATGGGTTCAAGGCCTGGGTGGATGGGTGACTGAGTGGGTAGTTGGGTGGGTAGATGGGTTCATGGCTGGGTGGATGGCTGAATGAGTGGATAGTTTGGTGGGTAGATGTGTTCATGGCTGGGTGGATGGACATGCGGGCGGGCTGGGTTGGTGGACAAGCGGACGACCCCAAAACCGGTTGTGCGAGCTACAAAACCCCCACCGACTCTCAACGGCGACCTCCAACACACCCCACCATCACCCACTCACCTTGGTGGTCACGATGCAGAGACAGTCCATGCTGGCCGCGGCACGTGCTCAACGAAACATCTGCTCCTCCCGGCAGCAGCAGCGGCAGCAGCAGCAGCAGCAGCAGCGTTCTATCTCCCGGAGCGGCAGGCCAGCCTCGTCCCCACCCGCAAGGCCAGCACGAGCGGCTCGTCAGTTGCTCAGGATCCCCACAACATCGCCACATGCCCAACCTCCCCGGAGGAGAGGGCCCCTATCCGCCGCCGTGCCACCTCCCGTCCCCCGTCACAGTTTAGCCGGGTGGGCAGGGCCGGGATGGGAGGGGGGGCGGTTTAGCAATGAGTTGTTCGTGAAAACAGTTCAGAGTTCCACAGGACGACGCCGGCGAGGAGGAAGAGGAGGTGTAGAGGCGTGTGGACTCCAAGGGATGTTGCGGGGAGCCAGAGTGAAGAAGCCCGTCGATGTTGGGTGGCGTTGGTGTAGGTCACAACATTGGTGTAGGTCACCCCGAGCTCGCTCTCCACCACCGGACACACGGGGTAAGGTCTCACCACACACAGAGACAAACCCCACTACACACATGAACTGACCCCAACACACACACAGGGTTAGACCCCAACACACACACAGGGTTAGCCACAACACACACACAGGGTTAGCCCCAACACGCACACGGGGTTAGACCCCAACACACACACAGGTTAGACCCCAACACACACAGTGTTAACCCAAACACACACACAGGTTAGACCCCAACACACACAGTGTTAACCCCAACACACACACATGTACAGACCCAAACACACACACACAGTGTTAGACCCCAACACAAACAGTGTTAGACCCAGCACACACACAGGGTTAGACCCCAACACACACACAGAGTTAGACCCCAACACAAACAGTGTTAGCCCCAACACACACACACACAGGGATAGAACCCAACACACACACAGGGATAGACCCAACACACACACAGGGATAGACCCAACACACACACAGGGATAGACCCCAACACACACACAGAGTTAGCCCCAACACACACACAGAGTTAGCCCCAACACACACACAGGGTTAGACCCCAACACACACACAAGGTTAGCCCCAACACACACACAGGGATAGACCCCAACACACACACAGTGTTAGACCCCACACACACACAAGGTTAGCCCCAACACACACACAGGGATAGACCCCAACACACACACAGAGATAGACCCAACACAGACAGGGAAGGCCTCACCATGCACAGGGCTGCCCCCAACACACACACAGAGTTAGTCCCAACACACACAAGGGTAGACCCCAACACACACACAGTGTTATCCCCAACACACACACAGGGATAGACCCCAACACACACAGAGTTAGCCCCAACACACACACAGGGATAGAACCCAACACACACAGGGAAGACCTCACCATGCACAGGGTCAGCCCCAACACACACACAAGGTTAGCCCCAAGACACACACAGGGATAGACCCCAACACACACACAGTGTTATCCCCAACACACACACAGGGATAGACCCCAACACACACAGAGTTAGCCCCAACACACACACAGGGATAGAACCCAACACACACAGGGAAGACCTCACCATGCACAGGGTCAGCCCCAACACACACACAAGGTTAGCCCCAAGACACACACAGGGATAGACCCCAACACACACACAGTGTTATCCCCAACACACACACAGGGATAGACCCCAACACACACAGAGTTAGCCCCAACACACACACAGGGATAGAACCCAACACACACAGGGAAGACCTCACCATGCACAGGGTCAGCTCCAACACACACACAAGGTTAGCCCCAAGACACACACAGGGATAGACCCCAACACACACAGGGAATGCCTCACCATGCACAGGGCTGGCCCCAACACACACACAGACTCTCCCCCCCCTCCGATTTCACATGGAGCTCACGGTAGACTGGCTGGCGAGGCCTGTTCCTTCAGCAGTGCCCATCCACTTTTGTCTCTCTCCCTCTCTCTGGATTCCAGTAGAGATGATTCCGCCTCCGCTGCTGCTCCTGATGATGATGATGACGTTTGCTGTGCTTTCTCTTCTCTTCCTCTTCTCCCCGAGGCTGTCCTTGCCACCGTCTCTGCCTTGTCTCTCTCTCTGATGAGGAGGAGTAGGTGGAGGCTTTGTTCGCGAGACGAGGCCTCGTGTTTTTTTTTTTTACAATTTTCTTCAGATCCACGGCGCGCAGACAACGGGAACGACTCCGCGGGGAGCGACTTCTCCCCTCGTCCTCGTGGAGGGACGCATTCCCCGCACCACGTCGCTCCGACTCACCTGACGGACCGCTCTCGGGTAGCGGACGTTACCCGATGATCCAACGCACACAGATAAAGATCCCCCGGATAGCCTCCTCCTCCTCCTCCTTCTGCTTCGCCTCCGCCGCCTGCCGCTGTCGCGTTGGTGAATCCGTTCAGCCGGATCTCGTCTCCCGCGGTCCCATCTCCTGCTCGCTGACACGTAGCGTCGTCATTGTTCGTGTCGCTGTCTCAGCCTGCCGTTGAATCTCGCTGCTCTCTCTCTGTCTCTCGCTCTCTCTCTCTCTCTCTCGGGCTCTCTCGCTTTTGTGGCACGGAGGGAGAGTGAACGCGCCGCATGCGAGTGACGGTAAGATCTCACGCTCGCTGTCTCTCTCTCCGCCTCTCTCCGCCTCTTTCTCCTCTCTCTCTCTCTGTGTTTCTATCTTAAACTCCCACCCCCCCGTTCCCTGTCACCCACTTATGATGTGCTCACACACAAGTGGAAGACAATTAACAAGGGAATCACAGACACCGACACACACACAGACACACACACAGACACCGACACACACACAGACACACACACACCCACACACACAGACACCCACACCGACTCAACGACACACACCGACACACACAGACACCTCCACACACACACACCGAATCGCCGACACACACACCGACCGACACCCACACAGACACCCACACCCACACACAACAACTCATAGACACACACCGACACACACAAGCACACACACACCTCACTCGCAAACACATACATACCCACATACACACCCACACACACACCCACACACACATCCCTACAAAGACAAAGATCCCCCGTATAGCCTTAACAGACCGTTGGGGCAAGTGCTGTTAGCGAGTAGTACTTATGACGGTCGGTACGGCCCGCGAGGGAGTGGGTGGCCAGCACACCGGGGTACTGTACTCATTTAAGGCTGAGTCGACCTAGGTGAGGCCCGAGACCGGTTCAGACAATCGTCACCGGTGTTGGCCTCTTGAGTGGGAATCGAACTCGCTTCGCCGGGGGTTCGTGGCGCAGCGTGGCGCTAACCGCTGCACCACCGCTCCGCTCCGCTCCCCAAGGGGTTGGTGGAGGCAGTGAGGGAGGGGAGAGAGAGAGGGGAAGACGCGAGGGAAGGAGTTGATTGAGGGAATGAAAGGTGGAGCGAAAGCCGGAGGGAAGGAACGAGGGAGCGAGCGAGCGAGTGAGGAAGAGATTTGATCTTAATTTGTGTGTGCCTATGTTTGTTCTCTCTCTCTATGTATCTCTGTGATATCTGTCTGTACTTATATATGTCTGTCTGTCTGTGTGTCTATGTTGTGTGTCTCTCTCTGTGTGTGTCTCTGTGTGTCTCTGTGTTGTCTCTCTCTATGTATCTCTGTGATATCTGTCTCTACTTATATGTCTGTCTATATGTCTCTGGTTCTGTGCTTTATCTCTCTCTCTCAAATTTAGCATTCTCAGGAAGAACGTAATCAACCAGGTAGGGTGTTGACTGTTATGTTATCCGACTCTCTGTTGTATTACATTACATTTCTAAGTATACTAGATTTGTGTTTCTAATTCATTTGTACCTGATGACGATTGCTTGTGTTGCAATCGAAACGTCGTATGCTAGTATTTAATGTATTATTTTATCTTTATACGCGACTTTACCGAAAGAACCAAAAAGTGAGAAGAGATCCGACTCAAGGTGGCGCTGTCCAATCTCGAGGGGGTGCTGAGCCCTTCCCGGAGTTTCCACGGCCTGATATCGAACCCAGGTGGTGTGTGGTGCGTGTTGGCAGGTGGTAAGTCGAACGATTCATCTGACCGGGAATAGTGAATGCCCTCCCCTTCCATGGGCCGCGCCTAGGTGGACTCAGCCTCGAATGAGTACCTGGTGCGGTGTGTAGTAAACATCGCTACTCGGGAGACAAAGGCTGGCTACCCACCCCCTCGCGTGCCGTGGCGGCCTTCATAGGTGCTGCTTACTCGCTAACGGCACTTGCTCCTACAGTTCGCTCACGGCTATATGGGGGACCTTTGTCTTTGCGTTGCACGGAGAGACGCAGTACGCTGTGCTCACACGACTCTAACACACACACACACACGCACAAACAAGCACACACACACACGGACACATACACACGCACAAACAAGCACACACACACACGCACGTACACACACACACACGCACACGGGTGGCGATGTTTGCACACCGCACCAGGTACTCATTGGAGGCTGAGTCGACCTAGGAGAGGCCCAGCACCAATACAGATAATCGTCACCGGTGTTGGCCGTGAGCGAGAATCGAACTCGGGTCGCCGGGTTCATAGCAGCAGCGCGCTAACTGCTACACCACCGCTAACACACACACACAGCCACACACACACAGCCACACACACACACAGCCACACACACACAGCCACACACACACAGACACACACACAGACAACACACACAGCCAACACACACAGACACACACACAGACAAACACACACAGACACACACACACAGCCATCACACACACAGCCACACACACACAGACACACACAGCAACACACACAGACACACACACACAGCCACACACACACAGCCAACACACACAGCAACACACACAGACAACACACACACAGCCAACACACACAGCCACACACACACAGACACACACACAGCCACACACACACAGCCACACACAGACAGACACACACAGCCACACACACACAGCCACACACACACAGCCACACACACAGACACACACACACAGCCACACACACACAGCCACACACACAGACACACACACAGCCACACACACAGACACACACACAGAGACACACACAGACACACACACACAGCCACACACACAGACACACACACACAGCCACACACACACAGACAACACACACACAGGCACACACACACAAACACACACACAGACACACACACAGACACACAACACAGACACACACACACAGCCACACACACACAGCCACACACACACAGCCACACACACAGACACACACACAGACACACACACAGACACACACACATACATACACACACATACACACACAAAGCCACACACACACAGCCACACACACACACAGCCACACACACACAGACACACACACAGCCACACACACAGCCACACACACAGACACACACACAGACACACACACAGACACACACATACACACACAGCACACACACACAGACACACACACACACAGACACACAGACACACACACACACGTGTTATACCCCAACACGAGCGATGTTAACCGGTAATACGGTAACCGGTTTCTGACACTCCAAACGGTTCAGAAAGTCAGGCGCCCTGTAAACGATTCGGAGTGTAATGTCACTCGTGGCTGTGTTGATTGGCACGGGGACGTACAAACCGCACGGTGGCAGGCCTAAGCCACCACGCGGTTACATTCACCCTTCTGTGTCAGTTAACAAACACATTCCTGCGGAGGGAGCTGGTAGGAACGTTGTGTGCTCGGTCAATGGCCTGCAGGGTCAACGGCGGCGTGGTGTATTCCGCAAATATGGCCGACTGTGAGGGCGAGCACAAGCCGGCGTGAGTAGGTTAAACGTTGAGTTTTATAAGGGCACCACGGTGTGACCAGCCCCTCCCCACCCAGCCCCACCCCTCCCACTCCCCACCCAGCCCCACCATCCCCAACCAGCCCCTCCCCACCCTCCCCACCCAGCCCCTCTCCTCCCCACCCAGCCCCTCTCCTCCCCACCCACCCCCTCCCTCCCCACCCAGCCCCTCCCTGCATGACGGACACAATAATCCCATGTGGGCTGGTGTAACCAGGAGGTTCCTACCAGTACAACAACTAAGCTACAGGCGCATGCTTTCATTTGCTCTACGCGTTGCTGTGTTGTGTGTGCTACAAACCGGTTTAAAACCGTTTTTTACGCGGTTTACCGGTCACGCAAATCAACGATTGTAACCGCCCGAGAACCACCGCACGACACAGCCTGCAGTGACTGGAGCAGCTAAAGGCGCAGCCCTGCAATAGCCCCAGAAACCTTACACTCATTCAGGGTCAAGAAGAGGTCAGTGCCCAACAGAGAGGTCATCCGGTGTGGGGGCGGGGTCAACCAGGGTCGCCACAGTGCGAGATGTTAACTACCTCGCCTGGTACGCAGGAGGTCGTGGGTTCGATCCCGACCCTGACGATGCCTGCTGCTGTATATTTGGAGTTTGCGTGTATCTCTTTCATCATCATCACGGTGGCTAGGAGATGTTAACTACCTCGCCTGGTGTACAGGAGGTCGTGGGTTCGATCCCGACCCTGACGATGCCTGCTGCTGTATATTTGGAGTCTGCGTGTCTCTCTCTCTCATCATCATCACAGTGGTTAGGAGATGCTAACTACCTCGCCTGGTGTACAGGAGGTCGTGGGTTCGATACCGACCTTGACAATGCCTGCTGTATATTTGGAGTCTGCGTGTATCTCTTTCATCATCATCACGGTGGCTAGGAGATGTTAACAACCTCGCCTGGCATGCAGGAGGTCGTGGGTTCGATCCCGACCATGACGATGCCTGCTGCTGTATATTTAGAGTCTGCGTGTCTCCCCGTGGTCGCGTGGATTTTTGTCTCAGTCCTCCGGGTTTTTCCCTCCACATTTAGAATCAACACGCGTCTAGAGTAGTTGGCTACTGATACACATTTACACGTGACGAGAAGCCACTTGATAATTGTTTTTTTTACCCTTTTATCTGGCAACAATAATAACTCTGATAATGTATGCACTGTCCTTGAAATTGATTGGTCCACACCCGAGACAGCTTTTCTTAGAGCCTAGTCTCACATTTATGTTTTTTGTTTGCATTCCGACCGCAGGTATTGTGGTCAATGCAAACATGACTCCTTGTGAAAAAAAAGGTGTCAGTTTTGTTGCCAGATAAAAGGGTAAACAACCAATTATCATATTTTGATACTGGCAAAGGAGGTTCCAATGGTGATAAGCCATTTTATACTACTAAGCCATTCGATACTATGTAGCTTATACTTTCGTTTTTTACGTGGTTATTTAGTTACTGTAGCTACATACTATTAACATTCCTTCCCTTTATTAATGCTACCCCTATCCCCTCCCTTTGATGCTGCTAATCCTGCAAAATGCACGGGCATAATATGACTTTGTAAACCCCCCGCCCACCTCCTACGCATTTCACAAGTAGTACTAATCACATATCTGCATTTCCCATAAATATGCTAAATTCCTCTTGATATGCAAATTCTTTTGTCAAGGCGCCCTTTCCCCCTTCCAACCCAGCTTAAATATACGCTCCAAGCGTGGTGGTGTTTCATTCAGACGCTGTCTCCCCGACAGACCTGGTCTTCACCAGAGAACGGCTGCTTGCGTTGTGGCCGAAACGTCGTGAGAATTATTTTATTATGTTTTATTTTTATTATTTTATTATTTCCCTTCTACGTGACTTTACCGAATGAACCAAGACGATGAATCCCTGCAGTCACGAAAGCTTTAAATCGAAAAAGATAAGCCATTAGGTCGAGCTATAATTTTTTATAGCCAGGTCGCTACTGAAAAATATCTACATAGCTCAGTGGGCCTTACCAGCTATAATAATTTTCTTTGGTTTAGTTTGAGTTTAGTTTAACCAGACTGGATCACAGTGCACGGAGCCCACAGATCCTTGAAATATCTAGACACAGTCCCGATCATCGGTGAGCGTCTCCGGCAGGCAAGGAGGCTTCGTCTGCTGGGCCATGTAGCCCGCAAACCCAGCCACCGCATGCCAAAGCAGCTTCCCTTTAGCCGGATAGAGGGGGCTCAACGGACGCGGTTTCGGACTGAGGAAGAGATGGACTGATTGGTGAGTTGGGGGGGTGAGTGAGTGGGTGAGTGAGTGAGTGAGTGGTTGGATTGAGTTGGTAATTCGGTTGAGTGCGTGAGTGGCTGAGTGAGTGGCACGGGCTAGAGAGCAGATGGACTGATGTGATACAGTAAGATGTGGGGGTTGAGTAGACTTGATGACGGGTACCAGTCGTGTCAAGATCGGCCTCTGTGGAGAGGAGGCTCGTGAAGGACGCTGCTGGGCAGTTGGAAGCAGTCGCCCTCCAACGACAACGGAAGGCGGATGAAAGAAGCTCACAACAACGAGAATGAATGATTCCATCCATTTACGCATGAATTCACTCAATCATGCCCTCGCTCATATCATACACTGATTCATTCACTCACTCATTCACTCACTCACCCATACACTCACTAATTTTTTCACTCGTTCACAATGAGCCCGGGCCACGGAAACAGATTCCAGTTGCAAGTCGCCGCAAATTTGTATACAAAGTTGACTCAACTCCCTAAAAAGTTGAATACAACTCCATACAAAAATTGGACGCAACCCCCGGACCAAGTTTGAATCAACTCCCTACAAAGTTGAATACAACTTCGTACGAAGTTGAACGCAACCTCCGAAACAAGTTGTACGCAACTCCGTACACGTTGAATACAACCCCACAGAAAACTGAACGCAAGTTCCCGACAAATTTGAACAAAACTCCCGGCAAAGTTGAATGCAACTCCGTACACAAATGGAACGCAACCACCGGACAACATTGAACGCGACATAGCTCCCTACTAAAGTTGAACGCAACGCCCCCTAACTCGCATGCACAGTTGAACGCGACCGGACGCGACGTTGAACTCAGTTGGATTGCGAATCACGGCTACTTGAGTTTGTTTCAGCCCACTGCCCGTTCACCCACCCCGACTTGCACACCGCAAATGCATCTCGCGGTCGTTGCGTAGGGAGCGAGTTTGCGCGTTTAGTGACCTCTAGTGCCTCCGGCTGAGCGCTGCAACATCCACGTAGGGGAGGGAGCGGTAGTGCATGCTGCGTTCATGGCCCTGTGTCGGGCTATAATTTCAGGTCAGTTTCAGTTTATTGATGAGGTATAGCCCTGTGAGCCATTCGGCTCTTGACTCGGGTGCAACCGCAACAAACAAAAACACGGAACAAGGAACATCTTAAAGTATGTTTTTATAATTTTATTATTATTATTTTATTTCCCTTCTACGTGACTTTACCGAAAGAAGCAAGAAGATTAATCCCTGCAGTCACGAAAGCTTTAAATCGAAAAATAAAAATCTGAAAGTGACTTACGCGAAACAGTAAAATCGAGGAAAACATTTCAAAGTCTTCTAGATAAAGCACCGCGTTTCAACGCTGTGTGCAAAAATCCCCGTGGGATGCAAGTCAAACAACAACAACAACAACCATAAGACAATTTAGATTACAGTGACCAGTCTAACTCTGCACTGAAACAAACAAATATGGCTAAACCAAAACGTTTAGCTTCTGAAAAAAAAATGGCCGTGCAGAAAGTTCAGTTGGCCTTACCTGGTCGAAACACATTCCTGCCGAGGGAGCTGGTAGGAACGTTGGGTTACTCGGTCAATGGCCTGCAGGGTCAACGGCGCCGTGGTGTATTCCGCAAATATGGCCGACTGTGAGGGCGGGCACAAGCCGGCGTGAGTAGGTTAAACGTTGAGATTTATAAGGGCACCACGGGGTGACCAGCCCCTCCCCACCCAGCCCCCACCCCTCCCACCCCCACCCAGCCCCTCCCCACCCAGCCCTCCCCCCCACCCTCCGCACCCAGCCTCCCCACCAAGCCCCTCCCCACCCTCCCACCAGCCCCTCCCCACCCTCCCCAGCCCTCCCCCTCCCATCCCCACCCTCCCTCCCCACCCAGCCCCACCCTCCCCACCCAGCCCCTCCCCCCCTCCCCTCCCCACCCAGCCCCTCCCTGCACGACGGACGGACGGACACAATAATCCCTGTGGCTGGTGTAACCAGGAGGTTTCTACCAGTATAAACAATAGTTTAGTGCGTGTGTCCACTTTGGCCCCGCATGCATTGCAGGCTGGCTGGGTACTGCCATCTAGCGCGTGGAGGGGCACATCACAGGACTACCAATCAAGGTCTAAGAACCTGAACAAGTTTTGATTTAAAGCTTTCGTGACTGCAGGGATTCATATTCTTGGTTCTTTCGGTAAAGTCACGTAGAAGGGAAATAATAAAATAATAAAAATAAAAAGAATACAATTCTCACGACGTTTCGACTGCAACACAAACAAGCGATGTTCTAGAATTTTCTGCGAGTCAGATATTGTCGTAATTCTGCAGCCTCCGATTCATTAGCGCGGTTGGCTACGTACGGTGCGAAGGAAGTTCAGCGCACCTATATACACGCCGATCATAAATGATCTCGATGAAAATCAAAGCGACGGCACACGGACGGGGAAATCTCCACACGCGCGTCTCTCTCCTCTCAACCTTTTAGCTGAGCGCTTAGCTCCCCCCGCCGCAACCCACCTCTTATTGATCCCCCGCCCCTTTCACCCCCCCCCACACACCCCCCTCCACACACACCTCCACACACACCCCACCGCCACCCGCTCTCGCTCGATGGGGGGGGTCATTGAGGGGGTAGACAGAGAGACGGGGGTAGTGGGGGGTATTGAGGAGGTGGGGGGGGGGTATACACACACACCACACACCGCACACACACCACACACACACACCGCACACACACCCAACACACACACAGACATCACACCACACACCGCACACATACACAAGCACACACACACACACCGCACCACCACAACACACTGCACACACACACCCCCACACACACACACACACACCGCACACACACACACACACCGCACACACACACACCGTACACACATCACACACACACACCGCACACACACACATACACAAGCACACACACACACCGCACACACACACCGCACACACACACACACCGCACACACACCCACACACACCCCCACACACACCACACACACACACCGCACACACACACCACACAGCACACACACCACACCGCACACACACCACACACACACACCACACACACACACAAACACACACCGCACACACACACACACCCCCACACACCGCACACACACACCGCACAAACACACACACACCGCACAAACACACACACCGCACACACACACACCGCACACAAACCCCCATACACACACACACATACACCGCACACACACACACACGCCGCACACACCCACACCCCACACACACACACACACCGCACACACACAAACACACACACCGCACACCACACACCACACACACACACCGCACACACACACACACCGCACACACACACATACACCGCACACACACACACACGCCGCACACATCCACACCCCCACCACACACACACACACCGCACACACACACACACACACACACCGCACACACACAAACACACACACACACCGCACACCACACACACACCGCACACACACCACACAAACACACACACCGCACACACACACCGCACACACACACCACACACAAAACACACACACACACACCCACACACACCGCACACACACACCCCACACAGCACACACACACAAACACACACACACACCGCACACACACACCACACACACACACCTCACCATACTCTCGCACGTGTTCCACACGCATGCCGCTCACGGCCTCCGCCACGCGCGTGCCGCACCACGACAGATCTCGCTCGCTCCGTCACACGCACGGCGCAATTCATCAATTAACGCAACTTACTAATTAATTGATTGTCACCACGCAGAGACTTCACAGTAAATGGGGGTAGTGGGGGGTGGCTGAGAAGGTTGATGGTGGTGGTGGTGAACCTTCGATTAGCACGGTTGGCTACGTACGGTGCGAAAGAAGTCCAACATACAGACACACCACACGCGGTCATGGGAGTGCGGGTATTGGTAAGTGATGTGTGGGGTGGGGGGAGAGATGGGGGAGGGGGTCGTGGTTGTCGTGGTTACACAATTATTATCTGAGGAGGAGGAGGAGGTGGAGAGGGAGGAAAAGGGAGGATTGAGAGACACATCCACCCTGACTCACCCTCATCACTCACTCACCCCTCACTCATCCTCACTCACCCTCACTCACCCTCATCACTCACTCACCCTCATCACTCACTCACCTCACCCCTCACTCACCCTCACCCCACTCACCCTCATCCCTCACTCACTCTCACCCTTCACCCCTCACTCACCCTCACTCACCCTCACCCCTTACTCACCCTCACTCACCCTCACTCACCCTCATCACTCACTCACCCTCATCCCCTCACCCTCACTCACCCTCATCCCTCACCCACCTCACTCACCCTCATTCCTCACACACCCCTCACTCACCCTCACTCACCCTCACTTCTCACTCACCCCTCACCCCTTACTCAAACTCACCCCTCACTCACCCTCATCCCTCACTCACCCTCACCCTCACTCACCTCACCCTCACTCACCCTCATCCCTCACTCACCCCTCACTCACCCTCATCCCTCACTCACCCTCATCCCCACTCACCCTCACCCTCACTCACCCTCACCCCACTCACCCTCACTCACCCTCACTCACCCTCACCCCTCACTCACTCTCACTCACCCCTCACTCACCCTCATCCCTCACTCACCCTCACCCCCTTACCCGCACCCCTCACTCACCCTCATCCCTCACTCACCCACTCACCCTCACCCCTCACTCACCCTCACTCACCATCACCCCTCACTCACCCTCACTCACCCTTACCCCTCACTCACACTCACCCCTTACTCACCCTCATCCCTCACTCACCCTCACCCTCAGTCACCCCTCACTCACCCTCACCCCCCACTCAAACCTCACCCCTCACTCACCCTCACCCCTCACTCACCCCTCACTCACCCTCACCCTCAACCCTCACTCACCCCACTCACCCTCACCCTCACTCACCCTCACCCCCTCACTCACCCTCACCCCTCACTCACCCTCACTCACCCTCACCCCCTCACTCACCCTCACCCCCTCACTCATCCTCATCCCTCACTCACTCACCTCACTCACCCTCACTCACCCTCACTCACCCTCACCCCTCACTCACCCTCATCCCTCACTCACCCTCACCCCCTCACCTCACTCACCCTCACCCCTCACTCACCCTCACCCCTCACTCACCCCTCACTCACCCTCACCCCTCACTCCCCTCACCTCTCACTCACCCTCACTCACCCTCACCCCTCACTCACCCCTCACTCACCTCATCCCTAACTTAACCTCACCCCTCACCCCCTCACTTCTCACTCACCCCTCACTCACCCTCACCCTCACTCACCCTTCACTCACCCATCCCTCACTCACCCTCACCCCTCACTCACCACCTCACTAACCCATCCCCTCACTCACCCCTCACTCACCCTCACCCTTCACCCACCCTCACCCTCACTCACCCTCACTCACCCTCACCCCCTCACTCACCTCAGGGAACTCCGGCACCCCCCACCCCCACCCACCCACCCCTCCTCCACCTCGCTTCATTCAAATCGCACCTCGTGGTCGAATTCACGAACCTCTGAACCCCTCGTGCCCACCTGCTTCGTCAAGCCACGGTGGCTAGGATGTTAACTACCTCGCCTGGTATACAGGAGGTCGTGGGTTCGATCTCGATCCGGCCCTGACGACTGCTGCTGTATATTTGGAGTTTGCGGTGTCTCTCTCTCACTCCGTGGTGAGATGTTACTACCTCGCCTGGTATAAGGAGGTCGTGGGTTCGATCTCTATCCCGACCGTGACGCCTGCTGCTGAATATTTGGAGTTTGTGGTGTTTTCTCTCTCTCTCTCTCGTGGTGATCGCGTGGATTTTTCTCCCGGTCCCCCGGTTTTTCCCTCAACATTTATAATCAACATCGCATTATTGGCTGATACATTCCACGCGATTGCATGCCACGTTGTTGAGGTATCATTTGTGGCCAGGCCGCTCTGAAAAAATCTAAACAGCTCAGTGGGGCATTTCCTTCGTAAATAAATAAAACACAGTTCACAATATCAATAATTCGTTTTAATAATATTCTTTTAGGCCTTTTTCAATTCCTTTAATAATTAATTTTGTCGTTTTATTCGATCGGTTTATGTCTGCGTAGTGTGCTAATTCAGAGACACGAGTAGGAGGCACTCTCTCTCATTTATTCCGCCCTTCATAGCCTTAGGGGGCAACTACACACCGGGTCAGGACATCCAACACGCTGCCTGATCCACAGCTAGAAGAAGCGAAGACCACGACGACTGCAGCCCCGACTGTGAGTCGGAGCTCGTCCTTTTATCCTCCCCAGCGTGGCCTCGACCACGCCCCCTTCAGGATTCCCCCAGAAGGCTCCGGGCTTTGCCCACGTGTCCCACCGGTAGACCGGGCTGCTACCCATACCACTATCTCTCTGACCAGCCCCCAGCGCTACGCGTTCCAGTCACTCATTCTATGTGGCTACATCTGTATTCATTGTATTATAGTACATGCCTTGTTCTCTACAGCACCATGTGACCTCAGGGTGAAAGGCGCTTTAGACGTGTACTGTGTATGTGTGTTTGACTTCTTTTGTACCGTACGTAGCCAACCGTGCTTAATCAGAGGTTGCAGAATTATAACAACGTATACGTTTTAGTAAATTGTAATACATGATCAGGTTTAGCACAATTGTAATTCGCGTGACTACATTGAACTCCGCACCTGATAGGCTCACAGTGATCACGTCGTTTTAACTCTCAGACTCAAAACTGGAAGACTCCATTCACATTTCTGCCAAATCGCCTGATAAAGCGGGTTGTTGTTACGGTTGCTGTTGTTGTTGTAAGCACCAGCGACAGGGCAAACAGTCCTAGAATTAATAGGGTTTTTCGCCTTTTGGCGTCATCTGGTCGAACACCATATGAGACTAGGCTCCAAAGAAAGCTGTCTCTGGTGTGGACCAATCAGTTTCAAGGACAATGCATAAATTATCAGAGTATTGTTTTTTGTTTGCATTTGACTGCAAGTATTGTGGTTAATGTTAGCATGTCTCTGGTGTGGACCAATCAGTTTCAAAGACAATGCATAAATTATCAGAGTATTGTTTTTGTTTGCATTTTACTGCAAGTATTGTGGTTAATGTAAGCATGTCTCTGGTGTGGACCAATCAGTTTCAAAGACAATGCATAAATTATCAGAGTATTGTTTTTGTTTGCATTTGACTGCAAGTATTGTGGTTAATGTAAGCATGTCTCTGGTGTGGACCAATCAGTTTCAAGACAATGCAAAAATTATCAGAGTATTGTTTTTTGTTTGCATTTGACTGCAATATTGT
>NC_083836.1:3102969-3146420 GCF_015708825.2 Lethenteron reissneri
GCACACGCACTCACTCACTCAACTACCTACCCACCCACCAACTCACACACCCACCCACTCACACACCCACCCACGCACTGACCCACCCATTCACTCACCCACAGACCCACCCACCCACTTACACACCCACCGATCCACACACCCACTCACACACCCACCCACACACGCACTCACCCACCCAACACCCAACCACTCACACACCACACACACCCACCCACCCACACCACCCACTCACCCACCCACTCACCCACCCACACACCCAACCACCCACACACCATACTCTCTGGCTCTTTTGGTAACGTCACGTAGATAGAAAAAAAAGCAATAAAAGAACACGACGTTTCGGTCGCAACACAAGCGTCCGTCATCAGGTGAGAAATAATAATCTGCTGTTGGGCTTTATATGGCACGGGGGGGGGAGGGGGTAGAGTCGTGGCTGCAAGAGTTCACGGGGGAGGGGAACGGGGGGAGGGTTGTGTGGCGTGCAGGGACGGGTGGGGGCTGGAGAAATTAGCATGTTCAGGAGCTGCAAAGATCTTCTTGGTTTTTTCGGTAAAGTCACGTAGAAGGGAAGTAATAAAATAATAAAAATAACATAATAAAATACATTCTCACGACGTTTCGGCCACAACACAAGCAGCCGTCCTCGAAAGAACCAAGAAGATGATTCCCTGCAGTCACGAAAGCTTTAAATCGAAATTGAGCTTCAAGAGTTCACGAGGGTGGGTTGCGATGGAGAGCAATCGTCAAGAACAATCGTTGTTGCGACCACGACGCCATTCCTCGTTCCCAGGCCGCGGCCAGTTCGAATCTCCCCCCCGCCCCACGCCCGCCCCGTCTCACGGCCAACATCAGTCGCAAGCGATTATCTGAACCCAGTCGTGCGTGGGCCTCCCCTTGGTCGACTCGGCCTCAACACAAGAATCCATTCGAGAATTAGAACGATAATTGTTTTAACAACATTGCTTGACACCTTCAACGAGTTGTGTTCGTCTATTTCGGGGCTGGCTTACCCCTCCCCCCGTCTCATCACGTGCACACCACCGCAGGCAAAGGTCCCCCGTGTAGCCCGCGACACGGTGTGAGGCAAGTGCATCCAAAGGTTTTCTCTTTTGCGAGGAGTGGCCGATGATGGTGAGCCGGCACGCCTTCCCGGCCGTCTTTGTCTCCCCACCCCCCCCCCCCCCCCACAAACCGCACCAGGTACTCATTTAAGGCTGAGCTGACTCTGGGAGAGGACCAGAACTTGGACCGGTTAACATACTCGCCACTGATGTAGGCTGTGAACGGGGATTGCAGTGCAGCGATATTCACTACCCACCTCTCCCGACACACAACACACGCGCAAAGACAAAGACGCCCCGAATAGCCTTCAACACGGTGTTGGGGCAAGTGCTGTTAGCGAGCACCTATTAAGGCCGGCAGGGCACACAATGGGATGCGTGGCCAGCCACACGAATGAGCCGCCTTTGTCTCCCCAGTCGCGATGTTTGCCACACACAGGTACTCATTGAAGGCCGAGTCGACCTAGGGCAGGCCCAGAACAGGTGCGGATAACCGCCGATGTTATTGGGTGGTGAACGGTTAATTGCAGCGCGTTAACCACTGCGCCACCGCTCCCTTCTTTACATCACTCACATTCAGCTGAGTCTGCGACCGATAAAATAGTTCCACACCGGCACGCCGCATACCGTGTACACTTCGCTGCTATGGATGTGGCAACTAGCAGAGGACAGTGGGCGATGGAGGAGGCCGTGTGCTCGGTGGCAGATGACGGGGAGCTCTGCATGCTGATATGAGCTACCCGTCGGAGGCCGTCGGACTGCGAGAAGGGCTGCGTGCAGAACGAGAGAGTGAGCGAGAGAGTGAGCGAGAGAGTGAGCGAGAGAGTGAGCGAGCGAGAGTGTGACCGAGAGAGTGAGCGAGAGAGTGAGCGAGAGAGTGAGCGAGTGAGTGAGCGAGAGAGTGACCGAGAGAGTGAGCGAAGAGGTGAGCGAGAGAATGACCGAGAGATTGAGAGAGAGAGAGTGAGCGAGAGAGTGAGCGAGAGAGTGAGCGAGAGAGTGAGCGAGAGAGTGAGCGAGAGAGTGAGAGAGTGACCGAGAGAGTGAGCGAGATAGTGACCGAGAGAGTGAGCGAAGGAGTGAGCGAAAGAGTGACCGAGAGAGTGACGAGAGAGTGAGCGAGAGAGTGAGCGAGCGAGAGAGTGAGCGAGAGAGTGAGCGAGAGAGTGAGCGAGGAGTGACCGAGAGAGTGAGCGAGAGAGTGAGCGAGAGAGTGAGCGAGAGAGTGACCGAGAGAGTGAGCGAGAGAGTGACCGAGAGAATCAGTGAAGGAGTGAGCGAGAGAGTGACCGAGAGAATGAGCGAAGGAGTGAGCGAGAGGAGCGAGAGAGTGAGCGAGAGAGTGAGCGAGAGAGTGAGCGAGAGAGTGAGCGAGAGAGTGACCGAGAGAGTGACCGAGAGAATGAGTGAAGGAGTGAGCGAGAGAGAGTGACCGAGAGAATGAGCGAAGGAGTGAGCGAGAGAGTGAGCGAGAGAGTGAGCGAGAGGTGGAGTTTACATAAGCAAGTTTAAATTTGTTTTTTTACGAAATGATGAACGAAGCAAAGTTGCCGACTACACCGAGCATCTTCTTGTTTCCACTGATCGTAAAAAAAGAGGGGAGAGAGCGAACATGGGAGAGACAGGATAGAGGGGGGAGAGAGAGGGAATAGACGGAGAGAGGAGGGAGAGAGCGAGTGGGGATGGGGGCTTCTGCCCCCCCCCACCCCGCCCAGTTTCGCGTTCCCAGTCCCTATCCAACCCTTCCGCCCCCCCCCAAACCCCCCATTCTTTAGACTTAAATAGCTTCCTGGCATCTATCCCACTTTAGTGTAAAATTCCTTGCCGTGGTGTTCACACCTGATGACGATTGCTCGTTTTGCAATCGAAACGTCGTGATTTAATGTTATTGATTTTTTTTATCTCTTATTTCATTCATATTTATGATTTTCTTTACCGACGTGGCTTTACCGAAAGAGCCAGGAGATAGCGAAAGGGGTAGTGAGAGAGAGAGAGGGTGGACAGTGGGATAGGGTGCGAGAGCGGAGAGAAGGGAGCGAGAGGAGAGGAGAGAGAGGAGTGTGAACGCATAAATGAGCTGATCAATACCATTCACTGCATTGTCAACACACACACACTCACGCAAAGACAAAGATCCTCCGTGTAGCCTTGGGCGGGCTGTTGGGCAAAAGCTATTCACACCCTCACTCGTGCTGTGAATGTGGAGCGTGAGCGTGAGCGAGTGCGTAAACTAGGCTCGCAATGCATCCTGGGTCTATCTCTCATAATCCCTTGCAGCACAAAGAGAGAGCGTCTCTCGAGCCGAGACCGCAGACTCACACGAGACCCGTAGACTCACACAGAGACCCATAGACTCACACAGAGACCCGTAGACTCACACAGGATCCATAGACTCACACAGGACCGTAGATCACACAGAGATCCATAGACTCACACAGAGATCCATAGACTCACACAGAGACCCATAGACTCACACAGAGACCCATAGACTCACACAGAGACCCGTAGACTCACACAGAGACCCGTAGACTCACACAAAGAACCCGTAGACTCACACAGAGACCCGTAGACTCACACAGAGATCCATAGACTCACACAGAGACCCATAGACTCACACAGAGATCCATAGACTCACACAGAGATCCATAGACTCACACAGAGACCCGTAGACTCACACAGAGACCCGTGGATTCACACAGAGACCCATAGGACTCACACAGAGACCCGTAGACTCACACAGAGACCCGTAGACTCACACAAAGACCCGTAGACTCACACAGAGACCCATAGACTCACACAGAGACCTATAGACTCACGCAGAGACCCGTAGACTCACACAGAGACCCGTAGACTCGCAATAGAGACCCATAGACTCACACAGAGACCCGTGGATTCACACAGAGACCCATAGACTCACACAGAGACCCGTGGATTCACACAAGAGACCCATAGACTCACACAGAGACCTACAGACTCACACAGAGACCCATAGACTCACATAGAGACCCATAGACTCACACAGAGACCTATAGACTCACGCAGAGACCCGTAGACTCACACAGAGACCCGTAGACTCGCATAGAGACCCATATACTCACACAGAAACCCGTGGATTCACACAGAGACCCATAGACTCACACAGAGACCCATAGACTCACAGAGAGACCCATAGACTCACACAGAGACCCATAGACTCACACAGAGACCCGTAGACTCACACAGAGACCCATAGACTCACACAGAGACCCGTAGACTCACACAGAGACCTACAGACTCACACAGAGACCCATAGACTTACACAGAGACCCATAGACTCACACAGAGACCCGTAGACTCACACAGAGACCCGTAGACTCACACAGAGACCCATAGACTCACACAGAGACCCGTGGATTCACACAGAGACCCGTAGACTCAACACAGAGACCTACAGACTCACACAGAGACCCATAGACTCACATAGAGATCCATAGACTCACACAGAGACCCATAGACTTACACAGAGACCATAGACTCACACAGAGACTCGTAGACTCACACAGAGAACCATAGGTTCACACAGAGACCCATAGACTCACACAGAGACCCATATACTCACACAGAGACCCGTAGACTCCCACAGAGAACCGTAGACTCACACAGAGACCCGTAGACTCACACAGAGACCCATAGACTCACACAGATACCTGTAGACTCACACAGAGACCTACAGACTCACACAGAGATCTGCAGACTCACACAGAGACCCGTAGACTCACACAGAGACCCGTAGACTCACACAGAGACCCGTAGACTCACACAGAGACCCGTAGCCTCACACAGAGACCCGTAGACTCACGTAGAGACCCATTGACTCACGCAGAGATCCATAGACTCACACAGAGACCCATAGACTCACACAGAGACCCGTAGACTCACACAGAGACCGGTAGACTCACACAGAGACCCATAGACTCACACAGAGACCCGTAGACTCACACAAAGACCCTTAGACTCATACAGAGACCCATAGACTCACACAGAGACCCATAGACTCACATAGAGACCCGTAGATTCACACAGAGTCCCATAGACTCACACAGAGACCCATAGACTCACACAGAGACCCGTAGACTCCCACAGAGACCCAAAGACTCACAAAGAGACCCGTAGACTCACACAGAGACCCGTAGACTCACACAGAGATCCGTAGACTCACACAGAGACCCGTAGATTCACACAGAGACCCGTAGATTCACACAGAGACCCGTAGACTCCCCAGAGACCCGTAGACTAACACAGAGACCCGTAGACTCACACAGAGATCCGTAGACTCACACAGAGACCCGTAGATTCACACAGATATCCGTAGACTCACACAGAGACCCGTAGACTCGCACAGAGACCCGTAGACTCACACAGAGACCAATAGACTGACACAGAGACCCGTAGACTCACACAGAGACCCGTAGACTCACACAGAGACCCATAGACCCACACAGAGACCCATACACTCAGACAAAGACCCATAGACTCACACAGAGACCCGTAGATTCACACAGAGACCCACAGACTCACACAGCGACCTGTAGACTCACTCAGAGACCTGAAGACTCACACAGAGACGCGTAGACTCACACAGAGACCCATAGACTCCACACCGTGACCCGTATCCACTCACAGAGACCCGAAGACTCACACATAGATCCGTAGACTCACACAAAGACCAGTAGACACTCACAGAGACCCGTCGATTTACACAGAGACCCGTAGACTCACACAGATACCCGTAGACTCAAATAAAGACCCATAGACTCACACAGAGACCCATAGACCTCACACAGAGACCCATAGACACATGTAGAGACTCATAGACTCACACAGAGACCCGTAGACTCACACAGATACCCATAGACTCATGTAGATACCCATAGACTCGCACAGAGACCCATAGATTCACACAGAGACCTATAGACTCACACAGAGACCCATAGACTCACACAGAGACCCGTAGATTCACACAGAGACCTGTAGACTCACATAGAGATTCACAGACTAACACAGATAACCAAAGACTGCATTGAGACCTGTTGATTCGCACTGAGACCTGTAGACTCACACAGATACCCGTAGACTCACACAGAGATCTATAGACTCACACAGAGACCCGTAGATTCACACAGAGACCCGTAGACTCACACAGAGACCCGTAGACTCACACAAAGACCCGCAGAACCACACAGAGACCAGTAGACTCACACAGAGACCCATAGACTCACACATAAACCCGTAGACTAGCACAGAGACCCATAGACTCACACATTAACCTGTAGACTAGCACAGAGACCCATAGACTCACACATAAACCAGTAGACTTGCATAGAGATTCATAGACGAACACAGATACCCGTAGACTCGCATAAAGACCTGTAGATTCGCAAAGATACCCATAGACTCACACTAATATCTGTAGGCTCATATTGAGACCCGTAGATTAGCAAGAGACCCTTAGACTCACACAGAGACCGGTGGACTCACACAGAGACCTGTAGACTCACACAGAGACCCATAGACTCCACATAGACCCATAGACTCACACAGAGACCTGTAGATTCACACAGAGACCCATAGACTGACACAGCGACCCGTAGACTCACACAGAGACACATAGACTCACACAGAGACCCATAGTCCCACACAGAGACCCATAGACTTACACAGAGACCTATAGATTCACATAGAGACCCTTAGACTCATACAGAGACCCGTAGACTCACACAGAGACCCATAGACTCACACAGACACCCATAGACTCACACAGAGACCCATAGACTCACACAGAGACCCATAAACTCACACAGAGACCCATAGACTCACACAGAGACCCATAGACTCACGCAGAGACCCGTAGACTCACACAAAGATCTGTAGACTCACACAGAGACCCGCAGACCCAGACAGAGACCCATAGACTCACACAGAGGCCCGTACACACAATGGAACATGTGCTTGGTATTGGTAGTCGGATGGGTAAATGGGTTCACGTCTGGGTGAATGGGTGAGTGAGTGGGTAGTTGGGTGGGTGGATGAGTTCATGGCTGGGTGGATGGGTGAAAGAGTGGGTAGTTGGGTGGGTAGATGGGTTCACGGCTCAGCAGATGGGTGAATGAGTGGGTAGTTGGGTGGGTAGATGTGTTCAAGGCTGGGTGGATGGGTGAGTGAGTGGGTAGTTGAGTGGGTAGATGAGTTCATGGCTGGGTGGATGGGTGAATGAGTGGGTAGTTGGGTGGGTAGATGAGTTCATGGCTGGGTGAATGGGTGAGTGAGTGGGTAGTTGGGTTGGTAGATGTGTTCATGGCTGGGTGGATGGGTGAATGAGTGGGTAGTTGGGTGGGTAGATGTGTTCATGGCTCAATAGATGGGTGAATGAGTGGGTAGTTGAGTGGGTAAATGTGTTCATGGCTGGGTGGATGGGTGAGTGAGTGGGGTAGTTGAGTGGGTAGATGGGTTCAAGGCTGGATAGATGGGTGAGTGAGTGGGTAGTTGAGTGGGTAGATGTGTTCATGGCTGAGTGGATGGGTGAATTAGTGGGTAGTTGGGTGGGTAGATGGGTTCAAGGCTGGGTGGATAGGTGACTGAGTGGGTAGTTGGGTGGGTAGATGGGTTCAAGGCCTGGGTGGATGGGTGACTGAGTGGGTAGTTGGGTGGGTAGATGGGTTCATGGCTGGGTGGATGGCTGAATGAGTGGATAGTTTGGTGGGTAGATGTGTTCATGGCTGGGTGGATGGACATGCGGGCGGGCTGGGTTGGTGGACAAGCGGACGACCCCAAAACCGGTTGTGCGAGCTACAAAACCCCCACCGACTCTCAACGGCGACCTCCAACACACCCCACCATCACCCACTCACCTTGGTGGTCACGATGCAGAGACAGTCCATGCTGGCCGCGGCACGTGCTCAACGAAACATCTGCTCCTCCCGGCAGCAGCAGCGGCAGCAGCAGCAGCAGCAGCAGCGTTCTATCTCCCGGAGCGGCAGGCCAGCCTCGTCCCCACCCGCAAGGCCAGCACGAGCGGCTCGTCAGTTGCTCAGGATCCCCACAACATCGCCACATGCCCAACCTCCCCGGAGGAGAGGGCCCCTATCCGCCGCCGTGCCACCTCCCGTCCCCCGTCACAGTTTAGCCGGGTGGGCAGGGCCGGGATGGGAGGGGGGGCGGTTTAGCAATGAGTTGTTCGTGAAAACAGTTCAGAGTTCCACAGGACGACGCCGGCGAGGAGGAAGAGGAGGTGTAGAGGCGTGTGGACTCCAAGGGATGTTGCGGGGAGCCAGAGTGAAGAAGCCCGTCGATGTTGGGTGGCGTTGGTGTAGGTCACAACATTGGTGTAGGTCACCCCGAGCTCGCTCTCCACCACCGGACACACGGGTAAGGTCTCACCACACACAGAGACAAACCCCACTACACACATGAACTGACCCCAACACACACACAGGGTTAGACCCAACACACACACAGGGTTAGCCACAACACACACACAGGGTTAGCCCCAACACGCACACGGGGTTAGACCCCAACACACACACAGGTTAGACCCCAACACACACAGTGTTAACCCAAACACACACACAGGTTAGACCCCAACACACACAGTGTTAACCCCAACACACACACATGTACAGACCCAAACACACACACACAGTGTTAGACCCCAACACAAACAGTGTTAGACCCAGCACACACACAGGGTTAGACCCCAACACACACACAGAGTTAGACCCCAACACAAACAGTGTTAGCCCCAACACACACACACACAGGGATAGAACCCAACACACACACAGGGATAGACCCAACACACACACAGGGATAGACCCAACACACACACAGGGATAGACCCCAACACACACACAGAGTTAGCCCCAACACACACACAGAGTTAGCCCCAACACACACACAGGGTTAGACCCCAACACACACACAAGGTTAGCCCCAACACACACACAGGGATAGACCCCAACACACACACAGTGTTAGACCCCACACACACACAAGGTTAGCCCCAACACACACACAGGGATAGACCCCAACACACACACAGAGATAGACCCAACACAGACAGGGAAGGCCTCACCATGCACAGGGCTGCCCCCAACACACACACAGAGTTAGTCCCAACACACACAAGGGTAGACCCCAACACACACACAGTGTTATCCCCAACACACACACAGGGATAGACCCCAACACACACAGAGTTAGCCCCAACACACACACAGGGATAGAACCCAACACACACAGGGAAGACCTCACCATGCACAGGGTCAGCCCCAACACACACACAAGGTTAGCCCCAAGACACACACAGGGATAGACCCCAACACACACACAGTGTTATCCCCAACACACACACAGGGATAGACCCCAACACACACAGAGTTAGCCCCAACACACACACAGGGATAGAACCCAACACACACAGGGAAGACCTCACCATGCACAGGGTCAGCCCCAACACACACACAAGGTTAGCCCCAAGACACACACAGGGATAGACCCCAACACACACACAGTGTTATCCCCAACACACACACAGGGATAGACCCCAACACACACAGAGTTAGCCCCAACACACACACAGGGATAGAACCCAACACACACAGGGAAGACCTCACCATGCACAGGGTCAGCTCCAACACACACACAAGGTTAGCCCCAAGACACACACAGGGATAGACCCCAACACACACAGGGAATGCCTCACCATGCACAGGGCTGGCCCCAACACACACACAGACTCTCCCCCCCCTCCGATTTCACATGGAGCTCACGGTAGACTGGCTGGCGAGGCCTGTTCCTTCAGCAGTGCCCATCCACTTTTGTCTCTCTCTCCCTCTCTCTGGATTCCAGTAGAGATGATTCCGCCTCCGCTGCTGCTCCTGATGATGATGATGACGTTTGCTGTGCTTTCTCTTCTCTTCCTCTTCTCCCCGAGGCTGTCCTTGCCACCGTCTCTGCCTTGTCTCTCTCTCTGATGAGGAGGAGTAGGTGGAGGCTTTGTTCGCGAGACGAGGCCTCGTGTTTTTTTTTTACAATTTTCTTCAGATCCACGGCGCGCAGACAACGGGAACGACTCCGCGGGGAGCGACTTCTCCCCTCGTCCTCGTGGAGGGACGCATTCCCCGCACCACGTCGCTCCGACTCACCTGACGGACCGCTCTCGGGTAGCGGACGTTACCCGATGATCCAACGCACACAGATAAAGATCCCCCGGATAGCCTCCTCCTCCTCCTCCTTCTGCTTCGCCTCCGCCGCCTGCCGCTGTCGCGTTGGTGAATCCGTTCAGCCGGATCTCGTCTCCCGCGGTCCCATCTCCTGCTCGCTGACACGTAGCGTCGTCATTGTTCGTGTCGCTGTCTCAGCCTGCCGTTGAATCTCGCTGCTCTCTCTCTGTCTCTCGCTCTCTCTCTCTCGGGCTCTCTCGCTTTTGTGGCACGGAGGGAGAGTGAACGCGCCGCATGCGAGTGACGGTAAGATCTCACGCTCGCTGTCTCTCTCTCCGCCTCTCTCCGCCTCTTTCTCCTCTCTCTCTCTCTGTGTTTCTATCTTAAACTCCCACCCCCCCGTTCCCTGTCACCCACTTATGATGTGCTCACACACAAGTGGAAGACAATTAACAAGGGAATCACAGACACCGACACACACACAGACACACACACAGACACCGACACACACACAGACACACACACACCCACACACACAGACACACACACCGACTCAACGACACACACCGACACACACAGACACCTCCACACACACACACCGAATCGCCGACACACACACACCGACCGACACCCACACAGACACCCACACCCACACACAACAACTCATAGACACACACCGACACACACAAGCACACACACACCTCACTCGCAAACACATACATACCCACATACACACCCACACACACACCCACACACACATCCCTACAAAGACAAAGATCCCCGTATAGCCTTAACAGACCGTTGGGGCAAGTGCTGTTAGCGAGTAGTACTTATGACGGTCGGTACGGCCCGCGAGGGAGTGGGTGGCCAGCACACCGGGGTACTGTACTCATTTAAGGCTGAGTCGACCTAGGTGAGGCCCGAGACCGGTTCAGACAATCGTCACCGGTGTTGGCCTCTTGAGTGGGAATCGAACTCGCTTCGCCGGGGGTTCGTGGCGCAGCGTGGCGCTAACCGCTGCACCACCGCTCCGCTCCGCTCCCCAAGGGGTTGGTGGAGGCAGTGAGGGAGGGGAGAGAGAGAGGGGAAGACGCGAGGGAAGGAGTTGATTGAGGGAATGAAAGGTGGAGCGAAAGCCGGAGGGAAGGAACGAGGGAGCGAGCGAGCGAGTGAGGAAGAGATTTGATCTTAATTTGTGTGTGCCTATGTTTGTTCTCTCTCTCTATGTATCTCTGTGATATCTGTCTGTACTTATATATGTCTGTCTGTCTGTGTGTCTATGTTGTGTGTCTCTCTCTGTGTGTGTCTCTGTGTGTCTCTGTGTTGTCTCTCTCTATGTATCTCTGTGATATCTGTCTCTACTTATATGTCTGTCTATATGTCTCTGGTTCTGTGCTTTATCTCTCTCTCTCTCAAATTTAGCATTCTCAGGAAGAACGTAATCAACCAGGTAGGGTGTTGACTGTTATGTTATCCGACTCTCTGTTGTATTACATTACATTTCTAAGTATACTAGATTTGTGTTTCTAATTCATTTGTACCTGATGACGATTGCTTGTGTTGCAATCGAAACGTCGTATGCTAGTATTTAATTTATTATTTTATCTTTATACGCGACTTTACCGAAAGAACCAAAAAGTGAGAAGAGATCCGACTCAAGGTGGCGCTGTCCAATCTCGAGGGGGTGCTGAAGCCCTTCCCGGAGTTTCCACGGCCTGATATCGAACCCAGGTGGTGTGTGGTGCGTGTTGGCAGGTGGTAAGTCGAACGATTCATCTGACCGGGAATAGTGAATGCCCTCCCCTTCCATGGGCCGCGCCTAGGTGGACTCAGCCTCGAATGAGTACCTGGTGCGGTGTGTAGTAAACATCGCTACTCGGGAGACAAAGGCTGGCTACCCACCCCCTCGCGTGCCGTGGCGGCCTTCATAGGTGCTGCTTACTCGCTAACGGCACTTGCTCCTACAGTTCGCTCACGGCTATATGGGGGACCTTTGTCTTTGCGTTGCACGGAGAGACGCAGTACGCTGTGCTCACACGACTCTAACACACACACACACACGCACAAACAAGCACACACACACACGGACACATACACACGCACACACACACGCGCACACACGCACGTACACACACACACACACGCACACGGGTGGCGATGTTTGCACACCGCACCAGGTACTCATTGGAGGCTGAGTCGACCTAGGAGAGGCCCAGCACCAATACAGATAATCGTCACCGGTGTTGGCCGTGAGCGGGAATCGAACTCGGGTCGCCGGGTTCATAGCAGCAGCGCGCTAACTGCTACACCACCGCTAACACACACACACAGCCACACACACACAGCAACACACACACAGCCACACACACACAGCCACACACACACAGACACACACACAGACACACACACACAGCCACACACACACAGACACACACACAGACAAACACACACAGACACACACACACAGCCACACACACACAGCCACACACACACAGACACACACAGACACACACACAGACACACACACACAGCCACACACACACAGACACACACAGACACACACACAGACACACACACACAGCCACACACACACAGCCACACACACACAGACACACACACAGCCACACACACACAGCCACACACAGACAGACACACACAGCCACACACACACAGCCACACACACACAGCCAACACACACAGACACACACACACAGCCACACACACACAGCCACACACACAGACACACACACAGCCACACACACAGACACACACACAGAGACACACACAGACACACACACACAGCCACACACACAGACACACACACACAGCCACACACACACAGACACACACACACACACACAGGCACACACACACAAACACACACACAGACACACACACAGACACATAAACACAGACACACACACAGCCACACACACACAGCCACACACACACAGCCACACACACACAGACACACACACAGACACACACACAGACACACACACATACATACACACACATACACACACAAAGCCACACACACACAGCCACACACACACACAGCCACACACACACAGACACACACACAGCCACACACACAGCCACACACACACAGACACACACACAGACACACACAGACACACACATACACACACAGCCACACACACACAGACACACACACACACAGACACACAGACACACACACACACGTGTTATACCCCAACACGAGCGATGTTAACCGGTAATACGGTAACCGGTTTCTGACACTCCAAACGGTTCAGAAAGTCAGGCGCCCTGTAAACGATTCGGAGTGTAATGTCACTCGTGGCTGTGTTGATTGGCACGGGGACGTACAAACCGCACGGTGGCAGGCCTAAGCCACCACGCGGTTACATTCACCCTTCTGTGTCAGTTAACAAACACATTCCTGCGGAGGGAGCTGGTAGGAACGTTGTGTTGCTCGGTCAATGGCCTGCAGGGTCAACGGCGGCGTGGTGTATTCCGCAAATATGGCCGACTGTGAGGGCGAGCACAAGCCGGCGTGAGTAGGTTAAACGTTGAGTTTTATAAGGGCACCACGGTGTGACCAGCCCCTCCCCACCCAGCCCCACCCCTCCCACTCCCCACCCAGCCCCACCATCCCCAACCAGCCCCTCCCCACCCTCCCCACCCAGCCCCTCTCCTCCCCACCCAGCCCCTCTCCTCCCCACCCACCCCCTCCCTCCCCACCCAGCCCCTCCCTGCATGACGGACACAATAATCCCATGTGGGCTGGTGTAACCAGGAGGTTCCTACCAGTACAACAACTAAGCTACAGGCGCATGCTTTCATTTGCTCTACGCGTTGCTGTGTTGTGTGTGCTACAAACCGGTTTAAAACCGTTTTTTACGCGGTTTACCGGTCACGCAAATCAACGATTGTAACCGCCCGAGAACCACCGCACGACACAGCCTGCAGTGACTGGAGCAGCTAAAGGCGCAGCCCTGCAATAGCCCCAGAAACCTTACACTCATTCAGGGTCAAGAAGAGGTCAGTGCCCAACAGAGAGGTCATCCGGTGTGGGGGCGGGGTCAACCAGGGTCGCCACAGTGCGAGATGTTAACTACCTCGCCTGGTACGCAGGAGGTCGTGGGTTCGATCCCGACCCTGACGATGCCTGCTGCTGTATATTTGGAGTTTGCGTGTATCTCTTTCATCATCATCACGGTGGCTAGGAGATGTTAACTACCTCGCCTGGTGTACAGGAGGTCGTGGGTTCGATCCCGACCCTTATGGTGCCTGCTGTATATTAGTGTCTGCGTGTCTCTCTATCTCATCATCATCACGGTGGTTAGGAGATGTTAACTACCTCGCCTGGTGTGCAGGAGGTCGTGGGTTCGATCCCGACCCTTATGGTGCCTGCTGTATATTAGTGTCTGCGTGTCTCTCTATCTCATCATCATCACGGTGGTTAGGAGATGTTAACTACCTCGCCTGGTGTGCAGGAGGTCGTGGGTTCGATCCCGACCCTGACGATGCCTGCTGCTGTATATTTGGAGTCTGCGTGTCTCTCTCTCTCATCATCATCACAGTGGTTAGGAGATGTTAACAACCTCGCCTGGCATGCAGGAGGTCGTGGGTTCGATCCCGACCCTGACGATGCCTGCTGCTGTATATTTGGAGTCTGCGTGTCTCTCTCTCTCATCATCATCACAGTGGTTAGGAGATGCTAACTACCTCGCCTGGTGTACAGGAGGTCGTGGGTTCGATACCGACCTTGACAATGCCTGCTGTATATTTGGAGTCTGCGTGTATCTCTTTCATCATCATCACGGTGGCTAGGAGATGTTAACAACCTCGCCTGGCATGCAGGAGGTCGTGGGTTCGATCCCGACCATGACGATGCCTGCTGTATATTTAGAGTCTGCGTGTCTCCCCGTGGTCGCGTGGATTTTTGTCTCAGTCCTCCGGGTTTTTCCCTCCACATTTAGAATCAACACGCGTCTAGAGTAGTTGGCTACTGATACACATTTACACGTGACGAGAAGCCACTTGATAATTGTTTTTTTTACCCTTTTATCTGGCAACAATAATAACTCTGATAATGTATGCACTGTCCTTGAAATTGATTGGTCCACACCCGAGACAGCTTTTCTTAGAGCCTAGTCTCACATTTATGTTTTTTGTTTGCATTCCGACCGCAGGTATTGTGGTCCATGCAAACATGACTCCTTGTGAAAAAAAGGTGTCAGTTTTGTTGCCAGATAAAAGGGTAAACAACCAATTATCATATTTTGATACTGGCAAAGGAGGTTCCAATGGTGATAAGCCATTTTATACTACTAAGCCATTCGATACTATGTAGCTTATACTTTCGTTTTTTACGTGGTTATTTAGTTACTGTAGCTACATACTATTAACATTCCTTCCCTTTATTAATGCTACCCCTATCCCCTCCCTTTGATGCTGCTAATCCTGCAAAATGCACGGGCATAATATGACTTTGTAAACCCCCCGCCCACCTCCTACGCATTTCACAAGTAGTACTAATCACATATCTGCATTTCCCATAAATATGCTAAATTCCTCTTGATATGCACATTCTTTTGTCAAGGCGCCCTTTCCCCCTTCCAACCCAGCTTAAATATACGCTCCAAGCGTGGTGGTGTTTCATTCAGACGCTGTCTCCCCGACAGACCTGGTCTTCACCAGAGAACGGCTGCTTGCGTTGTGGCCGAAACGTCGTGAGAATTATTTTATTATGTTTTATTTTTATTATTTTATTATTTCCCTTCTACGTGACTTTACCGAATGAACCAAGACGATGAATCCCTGCAGTCACGAAAGCTTTAAATCGAAAAAGATAAGCCATTAGGTCGAGCTATAATTTTTTATAGCCAGGTCGCTACTGAAAAATATCTACATAGCTCAGTGGGCCTTACCAGCTATAATAATTTTCTTTGGTTTAGTTTGAGTTTAGTTTAACCAGACTGGATCACAGTGCACGGAGCCCACAGATCCTTGAAATATCTAGACACAGTCCCGATCATCGGTGAGCGTCTCCGGCAGGCAAGGAGGCTTCGTCTGCTGGGCCATGTAGCCCGCAAACCCAGCCACCGCATGCCAAAGCAGCTTCCCTTTAGCCGGATAGAGGGGGCTCAACGGACGCGGTTTCGGACTGAGGAAGAGATGGACTGATTGGTGAGTTGGGGGGTGAGTGAGTGAGTGGGTGAGTGAGTGAGTGAGTGGTTGGATTGAGTTGGTAATTCGGTTGAGTGCGTGAGTGGCTGAGTGAGTGGCACGGGCTAGAGAGCAGATGGACTGATGTGATACAGTAAGATGTGGGGGTTGAGTAGACTTGATGACGGGTACCAGTCGTGTCAAGATCGGCCTCTGTGGAGAGGAGGCTCGTGAAGGACGCTGCTGGGCAGTTGGAAGCAGTCGCCCTCCAACGACAACGGAAGGCGGATGAAAGAAGCTCACAACAACGAGAATGAATGATTCCATCCATTTACGCATGAATTCACTCAATCATGCCCTCGCTCATATCATACACTGATTCATTCACTCACTCATTCACTCACTCACCCATACACTCACTAATTTTTTCACTCGTTCACAATGAGCCCGGGCCACGGAACAGATTCCAGTTGCAAGTCGCCGCAAATTTGTATACAAAGTTGAACTCAACTCCCTAAAAAGTTGAATACAACTCCATACAAAATTGGACGCAACCCCCGGACCAAGTTTGAATCAACTCCCTACAAAGTTGAATACAACTTCGTACGAAGTTGAACGCAACCTCCGAAACAAGTTGTACGCAACTCCGTACACGTTGAATACAACCCCACAGAAAACTGAACGCAAGTTCCCGACAAATTTGAACAAAACTCCCGGCAAAGTTGAATGCAACTCCGTACACAAATGGAACGCAACCACCGGACAACATTGAACGCGACATAGCTCCCTACTAAAGTTGAACGCAACGCCCCCTAACTCGCATGCACAGTTGAACGCGACCGGACGCGACGTTGAACTCAGTTGGATTGCGAATCACGGCTACTTGAGTTTGTTTCAGCCCACTGCCCGTTCACCCACCCCGACTTGCACACCGCAAATGCATCTCGCGGTCGTTGCGTAGGGAGCGAGTTTGCGCGTTTAGTGACCTCTAGTGCCTCCGGCTGAGCGCTGCAACATCCACGTAGGGGAGGGAGCGGTAGTGCATGCTGCGTTCATGGCCCTGTGTCGGGCTATAATTTCAGGTCAGTTTCAGTTTATTGATGAGGTATAGCCCTGTGAGCCATTCGGCTCTTGACTCGGGTGCAACCGCAACAAACAAAAACACGGAACAAGGAACATCTTAAAGTATGTTTTTATAATTTTATTATTATTATTTTATTTCCCTTCTACGTGACTTTACCGAAAGAAGCAAGAAGATTAATCCCTGCAGTCACGAAAGCTTTAAATCGAAAAATAAAAATCTGAAAGTGACTTACGCGAAACAGTAAAATCGAGGAAAACATTTCAAAGTCTTCTAGATAAAGCACCGCGTTTCAACGCTGTGTGCAAAAATCCCCGTGGGATGCAAGTCAAACAACAACAACAACAACCATAAGACAATTTAGATTACAGTGACCAGTCTAACTCTGCACTGAAACAAACAAATATGGCTAAACCAAAACGTTTAGCTTCTGAAAAAAAAATGGCCGTGCAGAAAGTTCAGTTGGTCTTACCTGGTCGAAACACATTCCTGCCGAGGGAGCTGGTAGGAACGTTGGGTTACTCGGTCAATGGCCTGCAGGGTCAACGGCGCCGTGGTGTATTCCGCAAATATGGCCGACTGTGAGGGCGGGCACAAGCCGGCGTGAGTAGGTTAAACGTTGAGATTTATAAGGGCACCACGGGGTGACCAGCCCCTCCCCACCCAGCCCCACCCCTCCCACCCCCCACCCAGCCCCTCCCCACCCAGCCCCTCCCCACCCTCCGCACCCAGCCCTCCCCACCAAGCCCCTCCCCACCCTCCCCACCCAGCCCCTCCCCACCCTCCCCACCCAGCCCCTCCCCACCCTCCCCTCCCCACCCAGCCCCACCCTCCCCACCCAGCCCCTCCCCACCCTCCCCTCCCCACCCAGCCCCTCCCTGCACGACGGACGGACGGACACAATAATCCCCTGTGGGCTGGTGTAACCAGGAGGTTTCTACCAGTATAAACAATAGTTTAGTGCGTGTGTCCACTTTGGCCCCGCATGCATTGCAGGCTGGCTGGGTACTGCCATCTAGCGCGTGGAGGGGCACATCACAGGACTACCAATCAAGGTCTAAGAACCTGAACAAGTTTTGATTTAAAGCTTTCGTGACTGCAGGGATTCATATTCTTGGTTCTTTCGGTAAAGTCACGTAGAAGGGAAATAATAAAATAATAAAAATATAAAAGAATAAAATTCTCACGACGTTTCGACTGCAACACAAACAAGCGATGTTCTAGAATTTTCTGCGAGTCAGATATTGTCGTAATTCTGCAGCCTCCGATTCATTAGCGCGGTTGGCTACGTACGGTGCGAAGGAAGTTCAGCGCACCTATATACACGCCGATCATAAATGATCTCGATGAAAATCAAAGCGACGGCACACGGACGGGGAAATCTCCACACGCGCGTCTCTCTCCTCTCAACCTTTTAAGCTGAGCGCTTAGCTCCCCCCGCCGCAACCCACCTCTTATTGATCCCCCGCCCCTTTCACCCCCCCCACACACCCCCCTCCACACACACACCTCCACACACACCCCCACCGCCACCCGCTCTCGCTCGCATGGGGGGGGGTCATTGAGGGGGTAGACAGAGAGACGGGGGTAGTGGGGGGTATTGAGGAGGTGGGGGGGGGGTATACACACACACCACACACCGCACACACACCACACACACACACACCGCACACACACCCAACACACACACAGACATCACACACACACACCGCACACATACACAAGCACACACACACACACCGCACACACACACACACACTGCACACACACACACCCCACACACACACACACACACCGCACACACACACACACACCGCACACACACACACCGTACACACAGACATCACACACACACACCGCACACACACACATACACAAGCACACACACACACCGCACACACACACACCGCACACACACACACACCGCACACACACCGCACACACACCCCACACACACACCACACACACACACCGCACACACACACACCACACAGCACACACACACACACCGCACACACACCACACACAAGCACACACACACACACCGCACAAACACACACCGCACACACACACACACACCCCATACACACACCGCACACACACACCGCACAACACACACACACCGCACAACACACACACACCGCACACACACACACACCGCACACAACCCCCATACACACACACACATACACCGCACACACACACACACGCCGCACACACCCACACCCCACACACACACACACACACACCGCACACACACAAACACACACACACCGCACACACACACACACCACACACACACACCGCACACACACACACACCGCACACACACACATACACCGCACACACACACACACGCCGCACACATCCACACCCCACACACACACACACACACCGCACACACACAAACACACACACACACCGCACACACACAAACACACACACACACACCGCACACCCACACACACCGCACACACACACACACAAACACACACACACCGCACACACACACACCGCACACACACACCACACACAAAACACACCACACACACACACCACACACCGCACACACACACCCCACACAGCACACACACACAAACACACACACACACACCGCACACACACACCACACACACACACCTCACCATACTCTCGCACGTGTTCCACACGCATGCCGCTCACGGCCTCCGCCACGCGCGTGCCGCACCACGACAGATCTCGCTCGCTCCGTCACACGCACGGCGCAATTCATCAATTAACGCAACTTACTAATTAATTGATTGTACACCACGCAGAGACTTCACAGTAAATGGGGGTGTAGTGGGGGGTGGCTGAGAAGGTTGATGGTGGTGGTGGTGAACCTTCGATTAGCACGGTTGGCTACGTACGGTGCGAAAGAAGTCCAACATACAGACACACACACACGCGGTCATGGGAGTGCGGGTATTGGTAAGTGATGTGTGGGGGGTGGGGGGAGAGATGGGGGAGGGGGGTCGTGGTTGTCGTGGTTACACAATTATTATCTGAGGAGGAGGAGGAGGTGGAGAGGGAGGAAAAGGGGAGGATTGAGAGACACATCCACCCTGACTCACCCTCATCACTCACTCACCCCTCACTCATCCTCACTCACCCTCACTCACCCTCATCACTCACTCACCCTCATCACTCACTCAACCTCACCCCTCACTCACCCTCACCCCTCACTCACCCTCATCCCTCACTCACTCTCACCCTTCACCCCTCACTCACCCTCACTCACCCTCACCCCTTACTCACCCCTCACTCACCCTCACTCACCCTCATCACTCACTCACCCTCATCCCTCACTCACCCCTCACTCACCCTCATCCCTCACCCACCCTCACTCACCCTCATTCCTCACACACCCCTCACTCACCCTCACTCACCCTCACTTCTCACTCACCCCTCACCCCTTACTCAAACTCACCCCTCACTCACCCTCATCCCTCACTCACCCTCACCCTCACTCACCCTCACCCCTCACTCACCCTCATCCCTCACTCACCCCTCACTCACCCTCATCCCTCACTCACCCTCATCCCCCACTCACCCTCACCCCTCACTCACCCTCACCCCTCACTCACCCTCACTCACCCTCACTCACCCTCACCCCTCACTCACTCTCACTCACCCCTCACTCACCCTCATCCCTCACTCACCCTCACCCCCTTACCCGCACCCCCTCACTCACCCTCATCCCTCACTCACCCTCACTCACCCTCACCCCTCACTCACCCTCACTCACCATCACCCCTCACTCACCCTCACTCACCCTTACCCCTCACTCACACTCACCCCTTACTCACCCTCATCCCTCACTCACCCTCACCCCTCAGTCACCCCTCACTCACCCTCCCCCCCCACTCAAACCTCACCCCTCACTCACCCTCACCCCTCACTCACCCCTCACTCACCCTCACCCTCAACCCTCACTCACCCCTCACTCACCCTCACCCCTCACTCACCCTCACCCCGTGTGTCTCACTCACCCTCACCCCTCACTCACCCTCACTCACCCTCACCCCCTCACTCACCCTCACCCCCTCACTCATCCTCATCCCTCACTCACTCACCCTCACTCACCCTCACTCACCCTCACTCACCCTCACCCCCTCACTCACCCTCATCCCTCACTCACCCTCACCACCCTCACCCCTCACTCACCCTCACCCCTCACTCACCCTCACCCCTCACTCACCCCTCACTCACCCTCACCCCTCACTCACCCTCACCTCTCACTCACCCCTCACTCACCCTCACCCCTCACTCACCCCTCACTCACCCTCATCCCTAACTTAACCTCACCCCTCACCCACCCTCACTTCTCACTCACCCCTCACTCACCCTCACCCCTCACTCACCCTTCACTCACCCTCATCCCTCACTCACCCTCACCCCTCACTCACCCTCACTAACCCATCACCCCTCACTCACCCCTCACTCACCCTCACCCTTCACCCACCCTCACCCCTCACTCACCCTCACTCACCCTCACCCCTCACTCACCCTCAGGGAACTCCGGCACCCCCCACCCCCACCCACCCACCCCTCCTCCACCTCGCTTCATTCAAATCGCACCTCGTGGTGCGAATTCACGAACCTCTGAACCCCCTCGTGCCCACCTGCTTCGTCAAGCCACGGTGGCTAGGATATGTTAACTACCTCGCCTGGTATACAGGAGGTCGTGGGTTCGATCTCGATCCCGGCCCTGACGACTGCTGCTGTATATTTGGAGTTTGCGGTGTCTCTCTCTCACTCCGTGGTGAGATGTTTACTACCTCGCCTGGTATACAGGAGGTCGTGGGTTCGATCTCTATCCCGACCGTGACGCCTGCTGCTGAATATTTGGAGTTTGTGGTGTTTTCTCTCTCTCTCTCCGTGGTGATCGCGTGGATTTTTCTCCCGGTCCCCCGGTTTTTCCCTCAACATTTATAATCAACATCGCATTATTTGGCTGATACATTTCCACGCGATTGCATGCCACGTTGTTGAGGTATCATTTGTGGCCAGGCCGCCTCTGAAAACAATCTAAACAGCTCAGTGGGGCATTTCCTTCGTAAATAAATAAAAACACAGTTCACAATATCAATAATTCGTTTTAATAATATTCTTTTAGGCCTTTTTCAATTCCTTTAATAATTAATTTTGTCGTTTTATTCGATCGGTTTATGTCTGCGTAGTGTGCTAATTCAGAGACACGAGTAGGAGGCACTCTCTCTCATTTATTCCGCCCTTCACAGCCTTAGGGGGCAACTACACACCGGGTCAGGACATCCAACACGCTGCCTGATCCACAGCTAGAAGAAGCGAAGACCACGACGACTGCAGCCCCGACTGTGAGTCGGAGCTCGTCCTTTTATCCTCCCCAGCGTGGCCTCGACCACGCCCCCTTCAGGATTCTCCCAGAAGGCTCCGGGCTTTGCCCACGTGTCCCACCGGTAGACCGGGCTGCTACCCATAATCCCACTATCTCTCTGACCAGCCCCCCAGCGCTACGCGTTCCAGTCACTCATTCTATGTGGCTACATCTGTATTCATTTGTATTATAGTACATGCCTTGTTCTCTACAGCACCATGTGACCTCAGGGTGAAAGGCGCTTTAGACGTGTACTGTGTATGTGTGTTTGACTTCTTTTGCACCGTACGTAGCCAGCCGTGCTTAATCAGAGATTGCAGAATTATAACAACGTATACGTTTTAGTAAATTGTAATACATGATCAGGTTTAGCACAATTGTAATTCGCGTGACTACATTGAACTCCGCACCTGATAGGCTCACAGTGATCACGTCGTTTTAACTCTCAGACTCAAAACTGGAAGACTCCATTCACATTTCTGCCAAATCGCCTGATAAAGCGGGTTGTTGTTACGGTTGCTGTTGTTGTTGTAAGCACCAGCGACAGGGCAAACAGTCCTAGAATTAATAGGGTTTTTCGCCTTTTGGCGTCATCTGGTCGAACACCATATGAGACTAGGCTCCAAAGAAAGCTGTCTCTGGTGTGGACCAATCAGTTTCAAGGACAATGCATAAATTATCAGAGTATTGTTTTTTGTTTGCATTTGACTGCAAGTATTGTGGTTAATGTTAGCATGTCTCTGGTGTGGACCAATCAGTTTCAAAGACAATGCATAAATTATCAGAGTATTGTTTTTGTTTGCATTTGACTGCAAGTATTGTGGTTAATGTAAGCATGTCTCTGGTGTGGACCAATCCGTTTCAAAGACAATGCATACATTATCAGAGTATTGATTTTTGTTTGCATTTGACTGCAAGTATTGTGGTTAATGTAAGCATGTCTCTGGTGTGGACCAATCAGTTTCAAAGACAATGCATAAATTATCAGAGTATTGTTTTTGTTTGCATTTGACTGCAAGTATTGTGGTTAATGTAAGCATGTCTCTGGTGTGGACCAATCAGTTTCAAGGACAATGCAAAAATTATCAGAGTATTGTTTTTTGTTTGCATTTGACTGCAAGTATTGTGGTTAATGTAAGCATGTCTCTGGTGTGGACCAATCAGTTTCAAAGACAATGCATAAATTATCAGAGTATTGTTTTTGTTTGCATTTGACTGCAAGTATTGTGGTTAATGTAAGCATGATTCCTTGCAAAAGGTGTCAGTTTTGTTGCCAGAAAAAAGGGGAAAACCCCTATTAGTAGTCCTAGAATTGTTAAATGTTGTTGTTAATTTTACTCTCCAATACACTTCAACTGGTGCTGAAGCAATAAGTAATTGGCGCGTTTTGTGTTTGTGACACACACTTAGCAAAATAGAGGTTTTTTTTTGGGGGGGGGGGGAGATCGCGTAAATATAAATGTGTCGTTAAACCCGCCACCACCCGACACGAGAGAGCGACAGAGAGAGCGAGAGAGAGAAGCTCACCGCGCATGACGCAGTCTGCGCGCACAGCCTGTGAACCTCCTCCGCTGCATCACGCCGGTGAAGGATTTAACACAACCCACGAACGCGAAACCGAATCATTCATCATCATCACAACAACAACAACAAACAACAACACAAATCTGCCTTAGTTCGACGTTTTAGGGCCAATGTCCTTTGTCAAGCCAATTGTACACTCGCAAACTCACGCGTGCGCGCACAGCAGCAGTAGCAGCTGTTTGTTGATGAAGCGGCGAGGACATCACCGCCACGGCCGGCCCTTGTGCCAGGCTAGGTGCACCTTGAGTCCGTCACGCGAAGTGTCGAAGGCTCGCTGCTGGCAGGAGGTCAGGAGGTCAGACCCATATGCCATGGGTCGACCGACTGAGATGGTTGGCAGACGCACCAGCTGTTCTCGCTGAGTTTAGCCGCCCGGCGCTTCCGCTCGTTGTTGTGAGCATCGCCCCTCCGCCCTTCGCTGTTGTTTGGAGGGCGACTGCCTCCAGCTGCCCAGTAGCAGCGTCCTTCACGAGCCTCCTCCTTCACAGAGGTCGATCTTGACACCGCTGGTGCCGGTCATCGACAAGTCCACTCAGCGCCACATCCTTTTTGAACTGCATCAGTCCATCTCTCCTGTAGACCGTGCAGCGCCCCTTTAGCCTCTATCCATTCAAACAGAAACTGACTCACACACTCGCTCGCTCGCTCACCCACTTATTCACTCGCTCACCCACGAAACCACTCACCTACTCACTTCACCCGCTTACTCACTCACCCAACCAACCACACACCCACCCACTAACCCACCATGCCGCAGGTAACAACGGTACACTCACTCACACAAACACTCACCTACTCACTCACCCACTCACTCACCCACCACACCCCAGGTAACAACGGCACACTCACTCACACAAACACTCACCTACTCACTCACTCACCCACTCACCCACCACTCCGCAGGTAACAACGGCACACTCACCTACTAACTCACCCACTCACTCACTCACCCACTCATTCACCACGCAGCAGGTCACAGCGGCACACTCACTCACCTACTCACTCACCTACTCACTCACCTACTCACTCACCTACTCACTCACTCACCCACTCACTCACCCACCACTCCGCAGGTAACAACGACACACCACTCACACAAACACTCACCTACTCACTCACCCCACTCACACAAACACTCACCTACTCACTCACTCATCACTCCGTGGTTACAGCGGCACATTCACACACACAAACACTCACCTACTCACTCACCTACTCACTCACCACCCACTCACCCACCACTCAGCAGGTCACAGCACGTGTTCGTCCCTCCCACGTCTCTGTTTCCCAAAGGTCTCACCAACGTGACACCTCTTCAACATTTTTTTTTTAGGAATTCTTACATCTTCATTTTTCGTTTGTTGCTGACCGCTTGACTTTTTGGGCATTTGAACGACTGAGATCACCAATAACAACAGTCGTAAAAACAACAACAGTCGTAATAACAACAACAACAACAACAACGCCGGTCGTGATCATAATAATATCAGAAGCGCAGCTGGGACTCTGACACAAATATGTTCAAACTCGGTACCAGTTTCGACTCTCGTGGGCTTCATCGGCTATGACGCCGCCGTGGTTTCGCCGCATCATTGTCCGACGTTTCGGTCACAACCCCTTCCCCGCCGAGCTCGTCCGGCACCGCCGCGTGAGCCGTAGTTGGTGGTTGCGTCACGCAGACATCGCAACTAACGCGACTCGAATCACAGCAAAGGATGCCGTAATCATCACAGTCATGATCATGGAGGTGATGATGGCGGGTGATGATGAGTAGCACAACGACGATGCTGACGATGGTGGCAAGAATCGCCGCCATGAAATGTGTACGTACGATGTCGAACTTCTTTCGCGCCGTACGTAGCTAGCCAAAATGTGCTAATCGGAGCCTCGGAATGAAAAAGCTGTCGCCACTGAAAAGTCGGCATGGCACCATCTGTGATAACTACTGATAAACAACATGACGTCATCAGCACTAACTAGTGATAAACGGCAGGGCGCTGCTATTGGCTCTGCAGATCAGGGCGCTCTCCCCGGTGCTGAAACAGTTAACGCTTTCCGCTGGGGCGAAGCGCTGCTGCTCCTGCTTGTCGCTCTCCGCCACGCAGCAGCAGCCGCTGCTACTGCTGCAGCTGCAGCAGCAGCAGCTGCAGCAGGGCAGGGCGCTCCTCCCGGCAGCAGCAGCACCGCCGCATTGCTGCCGGGCGCAGCTGCCGTCCGTTGCGCTTGAAGGCAGAGCACTGTCCGTGTTGCTGCCATCACCCAGTTCGCTCTGCGTCACCCCGCATCGCCTCCCCCTCGTCCTCCCCCTCATCCTCCTCATCGTCCTCCTCCTCTCGCTCCTCTCGCTCCTCGTCTGCCCGCTGTCCACCGAGGTACCGGCTCGCCGCGGTCGCTCACCGCCGCCTCCCGCGGCGAGGCCGCCGCCACCGCCACCGCCACCGCCGCCGTCGGCCACGTGCATCCCGCAGAGCGCCCGCACAATCTCGCGGCGAATGCTGCGGTGCATGTAGCCGTAGATGTAGGGGTGGACGCAGCACTGCGAGAAGAACAGGAGCGCGGCGCACGCGCGCACCCAGCACGGAGCGCGCGTGGCCGCGGCGCCGAGCGCGCTGTAGGGCGCCGTGCAGAGCACGTTGGAGGCCAGGATGAGGAAGACGACGCGGGCAGCTTTCCAGTGTTGCCGATAACGACGGCGCTCTTTCGCCTGGCCCTGAACAGCTCCTCCTTCTCCTCCTCCTCCATCTCCACTACCTCCTCCTCCTCCTCCTCCTCCTCCTCCTCCTCCATCTCCACCACCTCCTCCTTCCCCTCCTCCTCCTACTCCTCCCCCTCCTCCTCCTCCTCCATCTCCACCACCTCCTCCTCCGCCCCCTCCTCCTCCTCCTCCTCCATCTCCACCACCTCCTCCTTCCCCTCCTCTTCCTCCTCCTCCTCCTTCCCCTCCTCCTCCTCCTCCTCCATCTCCACCACCTCCTGCTTCCCCTTCTCCTACTCCGCCTGCCGCATCCACGCCGCCGCTCCACACCCGTCGCAGCGGACGCACCAGCAAGTTCTGCCTCCGTGCCGCGCGGAACACCATCACGTAGCAGCAGAGCATCACGCACACGGGCAGCCAGAATGTGGCCACGCTCACGTAGGCCGCGTACGAGGCGTGCGCGCTCCAGAGGGGGGCGCACAGACCCGTGGCCGGGTCGTGCCCGGCCGCCCCCCAGCCGAGCAAGGGGGGGCCGCCTTGCAAGGCTCCGATTGCCCAGGTGCAGGCGATGAGGTTGGCGGCACGGCGCGGCGTCATCTTGGTCGGGTAGGAGAGCGGGTGAATGATGGCGAGGTAGCGGTCGACGGAGACCACCGCGATCGTGTTGACGCCGGCGAATGCGAACAGGTGGCTCAACGCCACGGCCACGTGGCAGTAGGAGGCTGCGGGGCGCGACGCGCTGAGCAGCGGCGCGAGGGAGAGAGGCATTGCCACCGTCGTCTGCAGGAGATCGGCCACGATGAGGTTGAAGACGAACCGGTTGGCGATGTGGAAGAGGAGGCCCGGCCGCCGGTAGAAGACGCCGAGGAGGAGGAGGTTGGCGAACAGCGAGGTGCACATCGCGGCGACGAGCGACACGCCGAGTAGGAGGAGGTGGTGGAGGTGGGGGAGGTGTGGGGGCAGCAGCAGCAGCGGTTCTTCGACGAGTGGTACCTTCTCGCCGTCAACGCCGCTATCGTCGCCGGCTGCTGCTGCGGTTGTGTTGCTGTAGATGAGAAGAGTGAATGCCGCTGCTGATGATGATGGTGATGATGGTGGTGATGATGATGATGTTGTCGCGTCAGTGACCGCAATAGCAAAAGCGGCAATCATGACCACGCCAGGGTGGGGGGTGCGGGGTTCATTAATCGGGGGAGACGCGGGGTGGATGGTGCCTGTGCTGGTTCGCTCTCTCCCATCAACTACCAGCACCACCACAACCACCACCACCACCGCCCGTGGTGTCCACTCGTGCCACTGACGTCGTCACCACCACCGCCACTCGGAGCTCACGGCGGCGGCGGAGAGAAGATGCCGCGGCGGGGACGACACGAGGAGGAGGAGGTGGCGACGAGCGGAGAAACGCGGGGCATCACCATCACCACCATCATCACCACCGTCATCATCACCGTCATCACCATCACCATCGTCTCCGCCATCGTGGTCATCATCACCACCATCGCCACCGTCACCTTCATCCCTGACGGACGCTCGCTCCGTATCCCTCCGCCGAATGGAGCCAGTCTCAACTGACGTCACGAGGGGTGGCTCCCTGTGTGTGTGTGCGTGTGTGTGTGCGTGGGTGCGTGTGTGTGTGCGTGCGTGTGTGCGTGCGTGTGTGTGCGTGCGTGCGTGTGTTCGTGTGTGTACGTGTGCGTGTGTGTGCGTGTGTGCGTGCGTGTGTGTGTGCACCGGTGTGTATACGTGTGTGTGTACACGTGTGTGTACGCGTGTATGTGTGTGTATACACGTGTGTACACGTGTGTTCGGGGAGCGGTAGTGTAGCAGTGAGCGCGCTGCGCTATGAACCTGGCGACCCAGGTTAGATTCCCGCTCACGGCCAACACCAGCGACGATTATCTGAACCGGTCCCGGGCCTCCCCTAGGTCGACTCAGCCTCAAATGAGTACCTGGTGCGATGTGTAAACATCGTCACTCGGGAGACAAAGGCGGCCGGGCGTGGTGCTGGCCACCCACCCCCTCGTGTGCCGTGCCGGCCTTTATAGGTGCTCGCTAACAGCACTTGCCCCTACAGTCTGTTAAGGCTATACGGGGGATCTTTGTCTTGTACGAGTGTGTGTACACGTGTGTGTGTGTACACGTGTGTGTGTGTACACGTGTGTGTGTGTACACGTGTGTGTGTGTGTGTACACGTGTGTGTGTGTACACGTGTGTGTGTGTACACGTGTGTGTGTGTACACGTGTGTGTGTGTGTACACGTGTGTGTGTGTGTACACGTGTGTGTGTGTGTACACGTGTGTGTGTGTGTACACGTGTGTGTGTGTACACGTGTGTGTGTACACGTGTGTGTGTACACGTGTGTGTGTGTGTACACGTGTGTGTGTGTGTACACGTGTGTGTGTGTACACGTGTGTGTGTGTGTACACGTGTGTGTGTGTACACGTGTGTGTGTACACGTGTGTGTGTGTACACGTGTGTGTGTGTACACGTGTGTGTGTACACGTGTGTGTGTGTGTGTACACGTGTGTGTACGTGCGCCGCGCATCGAACCCGGCAACCCGAGTTCTATTCCCTCTCACGGCCACCTTCAACACCGGTGACGATCATCTGAACCGGGTCCTGGGCCCTCCCCTAGGTCGACTCAGCCTGAAATAAGAACCTGGTGCGGTGTGTAGTAAACATCGCCGCGAGAGAGACAAAGGCGGCCGGTTGTGGTGCTTGCCTTCATGCCATAAGAAAGAAGAAGTGGCGTTGTTGTGGTGGTGGTGGTTGTTGTTGTGGTTGGCTGTGAGACTAACCACTACACTACCGCTACCCACTCACTGTCACTCACACTCACTCTCTCATACTCACTCACTCACACTCACTCACAGTCACTCTCTCGCTCACACTCAATTAGACTCTCATGCACACTCAATTAGTGGCCGTCCATAAATGACGTCACGCACCTGGGAGGGGGGGGGGTCAGACATTAGTGAAGATGTGTGACGAGGGTGGGGGGTGAGAAATGTGACATCACGTAAAAGTGCAATTTTAAATAAATATAGACAACACGTTCTACTTAATTAAATAGACTTTTTAATCAATGTGACGTAATTTATGGACGGCCCCTTAGACTCTCACACTCTCACTCACTCTCTCATTAACACTCAATTAGACCGTCACTCACACTCTCACTCACACTCTCATTAACACTCAATTAGACTCTCTCGCTCACTCACTTAAACTCTCACTCACACCCTCACTCACACTCTCACTCACACTCTCACTCAGACTCTTATTAACACTCAATTAGACTCTCACTCACACTCTCACTCACACTCTCGCTCACACTCAATTAGACCCTCACTCTCTCTCTCACTCACTCAACTAGACTCACACTCACTCACACTCTCACTCACTCACTCACTGGGTTCATAGCGCAGTACGCTCACCACTGCGCCACCGCTCGCTGGCGTGGCTATCAACCCTGGGTGTGAGATCGGCATCACGGCTGGTGATGCTGGTGGGCGTGGGGGGGTGCCCAGGACCAGCCGCTCGTGCTGGTGTTGAGCGCCCCCTTGCGTAGGGCGACCGCACCTCCAGTTAGTGGCACATTCCAGTGGTGCTCAGTCTCGAAGGTCTGATATCAGGGGTCCCCAACCTCTGGGCCGTGGACCGGTACCGGTCCCGTGGCCTGTTAGGAACCGGACCGCTCAGCAGCAGGAGGTGAGGGCGGTGAGTCCGTGTGTGTACACACTCTACACACCGCGTAGTGGTGAGCGGTGAGTCCGTGTGTGTACACACTCTACACACCGCGTAGTGGTGAGCGGTGAGTCCGTGTGTGTACACACTCTACACACCGCGTAGTGGTGAGCGGTGAGTCCGTGTGTGTACACCACTCTACACACCGCATAGTGGTGAGCGGTGAGTCCGTGTGTGTACACACTCTACACACCGCATAGTGGTGAGCGGTGAGTCCGTGTGTGTACACACTCTACACACCGCATAGTGGTGAGCGGTGAGTCCGTGTGTGTACACACTCTACACACCGCGTAGTGGTGAGCGGTGAGTCCGTGTGTGTACACACTCTACACACCGCGTAGTGGTGAGCGGTGAGTCCGTGTGTGTACACACTCTACACACCGCGTAGTGGTGAGTGGTGAGTCCGTGTGTGTACACACTCTACACACCGCGTAGTGGTGAGCGGTGAGTCCGTGTGTGTACACACTCTACACACCGCATAGTGGTGAGCGGTGAGTCCGTGTGTGTACACACTCTACACACCGCGTAGTGGTGAGCGGTGAGTCCGTGTGTGTACACACTCTACACACCGCATAGTGGTGAGCGGTGAGTCCGTGTGTGTACACACTCTACACACCGCGTAGTGGTGAGCGGTGAGTCCGTGTGTGTACACACTCTACACACCGCATAGTGGTGAGCGGTGAGTCCGTGTGTGTACACACTCTACACACCGCATAGTGGTGAGCGGTGAGTCCGTGTGTGTACACACTCTACACACCGCATAGTGGTGAGCGGTGAGTCCGTGTGTGTACACACTCTACACACCGCGTAGTGGTGAGCGGTGAGTCCGTGTGTGTACACACTCTACACACCGCATAGTGGTGAGCGGTGAGTCCGTGTGTGTACACACTCTACACACCCGCGTAGTGGTGAGCGGTGAGTCCGTGTGTGTACACACTCTACACACCGCATAGTGGTGAGCGGTGAGTCCGTGTGTGTACACACTCTACACACCGCATAGTGGTGAGCGGTGAGTCCGTGTGTGTACACACTCTACACACCGCATAGTGGTGAGCGGTGAGTCCGTGTGTGTACACACTCTACACACCGCGTAGTGGTGAGCGGTGAGTCCGTGTGTGTACACACTCTACACACCGCATAGTGGTGAGCGGTGAGTCCGTGTGTGTACACACTCTACACACCGCGTAGTGGTGAGCGGTGAGTCCGTGTGTGTACACACTCTACACACCGCATAGTGGTGAGCGGTGAGGTCCGTGTGTGTACACACTCTACACACCGCGTAGTGGTGAGCGGTGAGTCCGTGTGTGTACACACTCTACACACCACATAGTGGTGAGCGGTGAGTCCGTGTGTGTACACACTCTACACACCGCGTAGTGGTGAGCGGTGAGTCCGTGTGTGTACACACTCTACACACCGCATAGTGGTGAGCGGTGAGTCCGTGTGTGTACACACTCTACACACCGCGTAGTGGTGAGCGGTGAGTCCGTGTGTGTACACACTCTACACACCGCGTAGTGGTGAGCGGTGAGTCCGTGTGTGTACACACTCTACACACCGCATAGTGGTGAGCGGTGAGTCCGTGTGTGTACACACTCTACACACCGCGTAGTGGTGAGCGGTGAGTCCGTGTGTGTACACACTCTACACACCGCGTAGTGGTGAGCGGTGAGTCCGTGTGTGTACACACTCTACACACCGCATAGTGGTGAGCGGTGAGTCCGTGTGTGTACACACTCTACACACCGCGTAGTGGTGAGCGGTGAGTCCGTGTGTGTACACACTCTACACACCGCGTAGTGGTGAGCGGTGAGTCCGTGTGTGTACACACTCTACACACCGCATAGTGGTGAGCGGTGAGTCCGTGTGTGTACACACTCTACACACCGCGTAGTGGTGAGCGGTGAGTCCGTGTGTGTACACACTCTACACACCGCATAGTGGTGAGCGGTGAGTTCGTGTGTGTACACACTCTACACACCGCGTAGTGGTGAGCGGTGAGTCCGTGTGTGTACACACTCTACACACCGCGTAGTGGTGAGCGGTGAGTCCGTGTGTGTACACACTCTACACACCGCATAGTGGTGAGCGGTGAGTCCGTGTGTGTACACACTCTACACACCGCGTAGTGGTGAGCGGTGAGTCCGTGTGTGTACACACTCTACACACCGCGTAGTGGTGAGCGGTGAGTCCGTGTGTGTACACACTCTACACACCGCGTAGTGGCGAGCGGTGAGTCCGTGTGTGTACACACTCTACACACCGCATAGTGGTGAGTGGTGAGTCCGCGCGTGGCCAGCCCCCATTGTTTTATTATTGACCAATTCCGTCCGCGCCTCTGTCCTGCACCTTGTCTCAGTCACAGTGTTGGTGAGCCCACAGGCTCTATCCCCTAGTAGCCAACATGAGTACAACAACAAACGTCGCTGGAGAGTTTCTTTGAAAGGGGAGTAAGACCCAATGATGAACCCCCCGCCTCCCGGTCCGTGAAAAAACTTGTCTTCCACAAAACCGGTCCCTGGTGCTAAAAAGAGAGCTGACTGATGTACACTCTAGTGATGTTCTAGAATGGCTAGAGAGCTGAGTTACTGATGTACAACTCTAGTGATGTTCTAGAAGGGCTTAGAGAGCTGAGTGACTGATGTACACCTCTTAGTGATGCTCTAGAAGGGCTAGAGAGCTGAGTGATTGATGTACAACTCTCGTGATGCTCTAGAAGGGCTAGAGAGCTGAGTGATTGATGTACAACTCTAGTGATGCTCTAGAAGGGCTAGAGAGCTGAGTGATTGATGTACAACTCTCGTGATGCTCTAGAAGTGCTAGAGAGCTGAGTGACTGATGTACAACTCTAGTGATGTTCTAGGAGGGATAGAGAGCTGAGTGACTGATGTACAATTCGAGTGATGCTCTAGAAGGGATAGAGAGCTGAGTGACTGATGTACAACTCTAGTGATGTTCTAGAAGGGATAGAGAGCTGAGTGACTGATGCACATCTCTAGTGATGTTCTAGAAGGGCTAGAGAGCTGAGTAACTGATGTACAACTTTAGTGATGTTCTAGAAGGGATAGAGAGCTGAGTGACTGATGTACAACTCTAGTGCTGTTCTAGAAGGGCTACAGAGCTGAGTGACTGACGTACAACTTTAGTGATGATGTAGAAGGGCTAGAGAGCTGAGTGACTGATGTACAACTCTAGTGATGCTCTAGAAGGGCTAGAGACCTGAGTAACTGATGTACAACTTTAGTGATGTTCTAGAAGGGATAGAGAGCTGAGTGACTGATGTACAACTCTAGTGATGCTCTAGAAGGGCTAGAGAGCTGAGTTACTGATGTACAACTCTAGTGATGCTCTAGAAGGGATAGAGAGTTGAGTGACTGATGTACATCTCTAGTGATGTTCTAGAAGGGCTAGAGAGCTGAGTGACTGATGTTCAACTCTAGTGATGCTCTAGAAGGGCTAGAGAGCTGAGTTACTGATGTACAACTCTAGTGATGTTCTAGAAGGGCTTAGAGAGCTGAGTGACTGATGTACACCTCTTAGTGATGCTCTAGAAGGGCTAGAGAGCTGAGTGATTGATGTACAACTCTCGTGATGCTCTAGAAGGGCTTAGGGAGCTGAGTGACTGATGTACACCTCTAGTGATGCTCTAGAAGGGCTAGAGAGCTGAGTGATTGATGTACAACTCTCGTGATGCTCTAGAAGTGCTAGAGAGCTGAGTGACTGATGTACAACTCTAGTGATGTTCTAGGAGGGATAGAGAGCTGAGTGACTGATGTACAACTCGAGTGATGCTCTAGAAGGGATAGAGAGCTGAGTGACTGATGTACAACTCTAGTGATGTTCTAGAAGGGATAGAGAGCTGAGTGACTGATGCACATCTCTAGTGATGTTCTAGAAGGGCTAGAGAGCTGAGTAACTGATGTACAACTTTAGTGATGTTCTAGAAGGGATAGAGAGCTGAGTGACTGATGTACAACTCTAGTGCTGTTCTAGAAGGGCTAGAGAGCTGAGTGACTGACGTACAACTTTAGTGATGATGTAGAAGGGCTAGAGAGCTGAGTGACTGATATACAACTCTAGTGATGCTCTAGAAGGGCTAGAGACCTGAGTAACTGATGTACAACTTTAGTGATGTTCTAGAAGGGATAGAGAGCTGAGTGACTGATGTACAACTCTAGTGATGCTCTAGAAGGGCTAGAGAGCTGAGTTACTGATGTACAACTCTAGTGATGCTCTAGAAGGGATAGAGAGTTGAGTGACTGATGTACATCTCTAGTGATGTTCTAGAAGGGCTAGAGAGCTGAGTGACTGATGTACAACTCTAGTGATGCTCTAGAAGGGCTAGAGAGCTGAGTGACTGATGCACAACTCTAGTGATGTTCTAGAAGGGATAGAGAGCCGAGTGACTGATGTACAACTCTAGTAATGTTCGAGAAGGGGCTAGAGAGCTGAGTGACTGATGTACAACTCTAGTGATGCTCTAGAAGGGCTAGAGAGCTGAGTGACTGATGTACAACTCTAGTGATGTTCTAGAAGGGATAGAGAGCTGAGTGACTGATGTACAACTCTAGTGATGATGTAGAAGGGATAGAGAGCTGAGTGACTGATGTACAACTCTAGTGATGATGTAGAAGAGATAGAGAGCTGAGTGACTGATGTACAACTCTAGTGATGATGTAGAAGGGCTAGAGAGCAGAGTGACTGATGTACAACTCTAGTGATGTTCTAGAAGGGATAGAGATCTGAGTGACTGATGTACAACTCTAGTGATGTTCTAGAAGGGATAGAGAGCTGAGTGACTGATGTACAACTCTAGTGATGTTCTCGAAGGGTTAGAGAGCTGAGTGACTGATGTACAACTCTAGTGATGCTCTAGAAGGGATAGAGAGCTGAGTGACTGATGTACAACTCTAGTGATGTTCTAGAAGGGCTAGAGAGCTGAGTGACTGATGTACAACTCTAGTGATGCTCTAGAAGGGCTAGAGAGCTGAGTGACTGATGTACAACTCTAGTGATGCTCTAGATGGGATAGAGAGCTGAGTGACTGATGCACAACTCTAGTGATGTTCTAGAAGGGATAGAGAGCTGAGTGACTGATGTACAACTCTAGTAATGTTCGAGAAGGGCTAGAGAGCTGAGTGACTGATGTACAACTCTAGTGATGCTCTAGAAGGGCTAGAGAGCTGAGTGACTGATGTACAACTCTAGTGATGTTTTAGAAGGGATAGAGAGCTGAGTGACTGATGTACAACTCTAGTGATGATGTAGAAGGGATAGAGAGCTGAGTGACTGATGTACAACTCTAGTGATGATGTAGAAGGGATAGAGAGCTGAGTGACTGATGTACAACTCTAGTGATGCTCTAGAAGGGCTAGAGAGCTGAGCGACTGATGTACAACTCTAGTGATGATGTAGAAGGGATAGAGAGCTGAGTGACTGATGTACAACTCTAGAGATGTTCTAGAAGGGCAAAAGGTTGCCGACCTCTGCTCATGGTAAAGTAGACTTTAATGGTAAACTAAACTCCCATGGTGAACTGGATTCCCATGGAAAACTGGGCTCCTTCCATGGTGAACTGAACTCCTGTGGTGAATTGGACTTCTTCCATGGTCAACTGGACTCCCATGGTAAACTGCACTCACATGATGAACTGGACTTCCATTGTAAACTGGACTACAATGGTAAACTGGACTTACATAGTAATCTGGACTTCTCACATGGTAAACTGGACTCCCATGGTAAACTGGACTCCAATAGTAATCTGGACTTCTCACATGGTCAACTGGACTCCCATGGTAAACTGTATTCCCATGGTAAACTGGACTCCAATAGTAATCTGGACTTCTCACATGGTAAACTGGACTCCCATGGTAAACTGGACTTCAATAGTCATCTGGACTTTTCACATGGTCAACTGGACTCCCCGTGGTAAACTGGACTCCCATGGTAAACTGAACTCCCATGGTAAACTGGACTTCTCCCATGGTGAACTGGACTACCATAAACCCAGGTCATGCCTGTGACTGAGACTCCTCTCTGTATCTCTGTCTCTCTCTCTGTCTCTCTCGTATATGGGGTGGCGCCTTACCTGGCTAACAAGCGCCATGACCTCTCCAACTTCGCCTGTGCTCAGGCGAAGATGGCGGTGTACAGAACGAGGAAAAAGATGCTGGAAGGTGACACTGACGGCTGCTCTGTGCTTCCAGTGTTCAGGGGCCTGCTCAAGGCGCGGCTCCGGCTGGAGCACGCCATGTACCACACACTTGTCGGTGATGTGCACGTCTTCTTCGAACGCTGGGGAGCCGGACAAGCCCCTCTCTGTACCAGCGTGGACGGCACCTCGTGGTGTTCACCTTCTGAAGCGCTCGCTCGTCACCGTGGCGTGCGCGATGACCACCACCACCACCACCACGTGACTTTTCTTTCGTGTTGTGCGCGCTGCTTTTAGCGCCACAGCGCGTGGATTTGCAGCGTTTATTTGTATTTGTGTTGCTGGTGACTTTGTGTATTTCATATCGGAATCGCCTCCAGTGCTGCTGCTGCTGGCGGCAATAAAAGTTGTTTAAAAGTCAAAAGTCTCTGTCTCTCCTGGCCTTTCTCTTGTCCCCACCCCTCGTCACGGAACCATCGCCCAGTCCACCAGATGGCGCTGAGTGTCCGTCCGTCAACTCTGAACGCAACAGCCACCATTCGCTTGTCGACTCCGCGTCTCTCTGTGGGTCTCTCTGTGTGTCTCTCGTTTTGTGTCTCTCGTTCTGTGTGTCTCTCTGTGTGCCTCTCTCTCTCTGTCTCTCTCTGTCTATCTCTGTCTCTTTCTGTGTCTCTGTCCGTGTGAGTCACTCTCTGTGTGTCACTCTCTGTGTCTATGTGTCTCTGTGTGTGTGGCTCTGTGTGTGACTCTGTGTGTGTCTCTCCCTCTGTGTCTCTCTCTGTATGTGTGTGTGTCTCTCTCTGTCTGTGTGTGTGTCTCTCTCTGTCTGTGTGTGTGTCTCTCTCTGTCTGTGTGTGTGTCTCTCGCTGTGTATGTGTGTCTATCTCTGTCTCTCTCTCTGTCTGTGTGTGTCACTCTCTGTGTGTCTCTCTGGCTCTCTCTGTCTGTGTCATTCTCTATGTGCCATTCTCTGTGTCTCTCTATCTGTATGTGTCTCTCTGAGTCTTTGTGTTATGTGTGTGTGTGTCACTCTCTGTGTCTATGTCTATCTATTTCTGTCTATGTGCCTGCGTTATCTGTCCCTGTCTCTGTGTGCGTGTCTCTCTCAGCCTCAAAGGACTTACCTGGTGCGGTGTGTAGTAAACATCGCCACTGGGGAGACAAAGGCGGCCGGGCGTGGTTCTGGCCACCCACCCCCTCGTGTGCCGTGCCGGCCTTCATAGGTGCGACTCGCTCACAACACTTGCCCTAACAGTCTGTTAAGGCTATACGGGGGAGCTTTGTCTCGTGTCACTCTGTGGCTCTCTTGTCTGCCACTGTGTGTGTCTCTGTGTGTGTCTGTGTGTGTGTCTAACTATATGTCTAAGTGTGCGTGTGTCTCTCTCTGTGTCTATCTCAGGGAACAAGCTACGGTCAGCGCTCTGCCCTACGACCCCGGCAAACCCGAGTTCGATTCCCACTCACAGCCAACACCCTAGGTCGGCTCAGCCTCAAATGAGTACCTGGTGCGGCATGTAAACATCGCCACTGGGGAGACAAAGGCGGTCGGGCGTGGTTTTGGCCACCCACCGCCTCGTGTGCCGTGCCGATCTTCATAGGTGCTCGCTAACAGCTCGAACAGTCTGTTAATGCGTTACAGGGGATCATTGTTGATGGCAGTGGTGGTATTGGTAGTGGTGGTAGTGGTGGTATTTATTAGTGGTGGTGATAGTAGTGGTGGTGCGGCACGGGCTAGAGAAGAGATGAAGTGATGTGGTATAGGAGGACGTGGAGCTGAGTGGACTTGCCGATGACTGGTACCAGCGGTGTCAAGATCGGCCTCTGTGGAGGAGGCTCGTGAAGGACGCTACTGGGCAGTTGGAGGCAGTCGCCCTCCAACAACAACGGAGGGCGGAGGAACGACGCTCACAACAACGAGCGGAGCGCCGGGTGGCTAAAGCACAGCAAGTTGGCACAGTAGGGGGCACAGGTGGTGCATCAGCCAGTCATCTCATTCAGTCGACCTGTGGCACCTGCAGGGTCTGCCCCGTGACCTCCTGCCAGCGGGCATTCGACACTTCACGTGGCCCTCAACGTGCACCTAGCCTGGCACAGGCGTCGTGGTGACGTCACCCGCCACTTAGTGGCGAATAACGGTTGTCGTTGCTGGTAGTGGTGGTGGTTGTGGTGGTAGTGGTGGTAATGGTAGTGGTGGTGGTAATGGTAGTGGTGGCAGTGGTAGTGGTAATGATGGTGGTGGTGGTAATGGTGGTGGTGGTACTAGTGGTGGTGCTGGTAATGGTACTAGTGGTGGTTGTGGTGGTGGTGGTAGTGGTAGTAGTGGTACTAGTAATGGTGGTAATGATAGTGGTGGTGGTAGTGGTGGTGGTGGTACAAGCGTGGGAACTCGAGTGCAGCGATGAAACTCGGAGCCAAAGTCAGCATTGCGTCTCAAGAAACATGGGACAGGGGAAAGCAAACTTCTCCTCCCTCCCCCATCCTCCCCTCCCTCAATCCCTCCCCTCCCCCCTCCCTCCCCCATCCCTCCCTCCCCTCCCTCACTCCCCCCCCCTCCCTCACTCCCTCCCCTCCCCCCTCCCTCCCCCATCCCTCCCTCCCCTCCCTCACTCCCCCCCTCCCTCCCCTCCCTCACTCCCCTCACCTCCCTCCCCCCATCCCTCCCCTCTCTCCCTCCCCCCCTCCCTCCCCTCGCTCCCTCCCCTCCCTCCCTCCCTCCCTCCCTCCCCCCCTCCTCCCTCACTCCCCCCCTCCCTCCCTCCCCTCCCTCACTCCCTCCCTCCTCCCTCACTCCCCCCCCCCTCCCTCACTCCCTCCCTCCCCCCCTCCTCCCTCCCCTCCCTCCTCCCCCTCCTCCCCCTCCCCTCCCTCACTCCCCCGTGTTTATGCTGCGCCGGATGAAGCGGCATGTTTCTCGACTTCCAAGAGAGCGGCAACGCGGCGGCTACTTCACTCGCTCGCAGCGCCGCCGCCGCTGCGGCGTTTCCTCCTCCACGGTGTCCCGGAGGGGGGCCTCTTGTGTTGTGTGGCGAGTTTGAGGTTTTTTAAAAGTTAAATAAATAAACAAACTCAACACCTCCCCCCCCCCCCCAAAAAAAAACACTTTCGCGTTGGGTCCGCGAGCGCTGCCACGGAGTTCTCCCTCTGCCGCTCCCTCCTACTCCTCGTTTCTCCCTCCTCCTCCTCTCTTACTTCTCCTCGTCTCTACCTCCTCCCCCTCCTCCCCCTCCTCTCCCTCCCCCTCCCTCCCATCCCTCCTCTTCCTCCTCCCCCTCCTCCCCCTCCTCTCCCCGCACAGATTGCGAGGCTGCTCCGTGACTCCCATTTAAGTGACGGATGCTCGCCGCCTCGCTCCCATCTTTAATTGGCTCAACACCACAAACTCCCCCACCCCCCACAACCCCCACCCCCCCCCACAAACTCCCACCCCACAACCCCCCCCCCCACAACTCCCACCCCGCCCACAACTCCCACCCCCCCCACAACTCCCCCCACAACCCCCCACCCCCCCCACAACTCCCCCCCCACAACTCCCACCCCCCCCAACTCCCCCCACAACCCCACCCCCCCCACAACCCCCCCACAACCCCCCCCCCCACAACTCCCACCCCACCACCACCACAACCACCAACTCCCCTCACCTCGTCACACAGCCACTCACACAACCCCACCAGCCCCTCCCCTCCCCCCCTTACTGAAGACGTTTCGGCTCGCTGCGTCACCAGAGTTGTGCGTAGCTCGAGGCGAGGGAGGTATCCTCGACGTGGTGTGCCGGGCGCGGATTCGCCGCCACCGTTCACCACCCCTCTGACCACGCGGCACGGGTGCAGGGCGGGGGAGCGGTGGCGCAGCGGTTAGCGCGAGCGCACAGCACGTGAACGGCGCCGCGGTCACAGACTTACGCCGGTCGACGAGCGTCCGGACAGCTTCTGTTCACGTGCCATAAGTCGACTCTGTCTCTCTGTCTCTCTCTGTCTGTCTGTCTGCATGTGTCTCTCTCTGTCTCTCTCTGTCTCTCTCTCTCTCTCTGTCTGCATGTGTCTCTCTCTGTCTCTGTCTCTCTGTCTGCTCTCTGTCTGTCCTGTCTGTCTGTATGTGTCTCTCTGTCTCTCTCTGTCTGTCTGTCTGTATGTCTCTCTGTCTCTCTATCTCTCTCTGTCTGTCTGTCTCTCTCTATCTGCATGTGTCTCTCTCTCTGCTGTCTCTTGTTTGTATGTCTCTCTCTCTCTCTCTGTATAAGTGTCTCTCTGTCTGTGTCTGTCTGTCTGTATGTGTCTCTCTGTCTCTCTCTGTCTGTATGTATGTCTCTCTGTCTGTGTCTGTCTGTCTGTCTGTATGTGTCCTCTGTCTCTCTCTGTCTGTATGTGTGTCTCTCTCTGTCTGTCTCTCTCTGTCTGTATGTGTGTCTCTCTCTCTGTCTGTATGTGTCGCTGTCTCTCTGTCTCTCTCTGTCTCTCTGAGTGTTTGTGTGCATGTGTGTGCGTGTCGCTGCCTGTGTTTATGTTGTCCATCTATTTCTCTCCCTGCGCCTGCGTTGTCTGTCCGTGCGCGCGTCTTTGTCTCTCCCGCCCTCGAGCGGAGTTACCCGCTGCGGTTTGTAGTAAACATCGCCGCTGGGGAGACAAAGGCGGCCGGGAGTGGTGTTGTCCCCCCCTCCCGTGTCCCGTGCCGGCCTTCATAGTCCCCACTCGCTACCAGCACTTTGTCTTTGAGGTGGGGGGGGGGGGTGATGGGGGAAGGGGGTAGAATGGGTTCTAGATTTGAAGCTTTCGTGACTGCAAGGATTCATATTCTTAGGTTTTTTCGGTAAAGTCACGTAGGTAAAAATTAAATATATTTCATTTTAATTTTACGTTTATTAATTTCATTTTTCTTTTTTTACCTACGCGACTTTACCGAAAAAAAACCTACGAATAGGGTAGAATGGGATTCAGAGAGAGAGGGGGGGGCGGGTGCGGGGTGGTATGGGGGCATTGAGGGAGGGGCCGTGCGGTGTTTACTTGTTAAACGGAGAATCGCTGACACAATGTTGCGGCAACTGCTGCGAGTTTACGGGCTTCTCGTCGCTGCACTCACCCTCGGGGCGTTTCACCACCAAGCAGGGAGCCTACCCAGGGCACACGCCACTTTGCGAAGCAGCAAGTGGCGTGATGGGCTCAGCCGTAATGATCCATCCACTGCTGGATGAACGCCCGTCGCTGACTTCCCCAGCACCGCAAACGTCCCACGACAAGCAACCACAATCGCCCCCACCCCCTCCTCCTCCCCCCACCAACCCCCCCCCCCCTAGCCCCCACATTGAGTTGGATCTCCACCACCATCGGCATCACCACCACAGCCGTCGACTCCGCCGCCCCTTTGCGGGGATCGAGTGTTGCGCCCTCTCGCACGCGTTGGGTTTTTAATTACTCCGGGTGCTCCGGTGTGTCCCCCACACACATATATGAAGATAAAGATCACCCGTGTAGCCTTAACAGACTGTAGGGGCAAGTGCTGTTAGCGAGCACCTATAAAGGCCGGCACGGAACACGAGGGGGTGGGTGGCCAAAACCACGCCCGGCCGCCTTTGTCTCCCCAGTGATAAAGTTTACACAACGCACCAGGTACTCATTTGAGGCTGAGTCGACCTACGGGAGGCCTAGGACCGGTTCAGATAATCGTCACCGGTGTTGGCCGTGAGCGGGAATCGAACTCGGGTCGCCAGGTTCGTAGCACAGAGCGCTAACCGCTGCACCACCGCTCCCCACGTATATAAACACACAGACACACACACGCGTGCACGCTCATCCAATTTGTAGTGTCAATGATTCGGAGACGAGGTCTGTAGGAGGCACCTCCTTCATTGAAAACATTCACGGTCTCGTCTACACACTCACTCCACAGCAGCCCAGCCTGTACGCGACACGAGCCGTCCAACACCGACGGCGCTGACCGAGACGGCCAACAACTCTCCCCCGTAGCGCAGCGTCTAGCGGACACGTTCAGCGACAACAGCGATGACGTGACGACAGAGATGAGGACAGCCTCGAGCCTCCCCCTGCCGCTCTCCGCTCCTTTTATGCTCCCAGCGCCGCCTGGCTCCGCCCTGGCCACGCCTCCCTTCTCGAACCCTCCAGCAAGTTCCAGGGGTCTCCAGACGGGGCCCTCCGTGACCCTTGACCCGGTTCCTCCGCCCTGCCAACACGCCCCCACCGGCGTGCGTGCTGTCTGTCAGAGGTCGCAAACGGGTTTTGATTCCTTACCCGTACCCGTACCCGGCCACACCAGGGTCGAAAACGAGTACCCGTACCCGTACCCTACCCGATACCCGGCTACCCGTACCCGGCCGGGTATTGTGTAGGGTACGGGTATCGGGTACCCGGTTGCGACCTCTGGGATGAAGCCATTTGCAGGCGGGTGGGT
>NC_083836.1:3146920-3171447 GCF_015708825.2 Lethenteron reissneri
CCCCCACACACCCCCCTCCACACACACCTCCACACACCCCCACCGCCACCCGCTCTCGCTCGCATGGGGGGGGTCATTGAGGGGGTAGACAGAGAGACGGGGGTAGTGGGGGGTATTGAGGAGGTGGGGGGGGGGTATACACACACACCACACACCGCACACACACCACACACACCACACCGCACACACACCCAACACACACACAGACATCACACACACACACCGCACACATACACAAGCACACACACACACACCGCACACACACACACACACTGCACACACACACACCCCCACACACACCACACACCGCACACACACACACACACCGCACACACACACACCGTACACACAGACATCACACACACACACCGCACACACCACATACACAACAACACACACAACCGCACACACACACCACAGCACACACACACACCGCACACACACCGCACACACACCCCACACACACACCACACACACACACCGCACACACACACACCACACAGCACACACACACACCGCACACACACACACAAGCACACACACACACCGCACAAACACACACCGCACACACACACACACACCCCATACACACACCGCACACACCACCGCACAACACACACACACCGCACAACACACACACACCGCACAACACACACCGCACACAACCCCCATACACACACACACACACACCGCACACACACACACACGCCGCACACACCCACACCCCACACACACACACACACACCGCACACACACAAACACACACACACCGCACACACACACACCACCACACACACACCGCACAACACACACACACCGCACAACACACAACACCGCACACACACACACGCCGCACACATCCACACCCCACACACACACACACACACCGCACACACACAAACACACACACACACACCGCACACACACAAACACACACACACACACCGCACACACCACACACCGCACACACACAACACAAACACACACACCGCACACACACACACCGCACACACACACACCACACACAAAACACACCACACACACACACCACACACCGCACACACACACCCCACACAGCACACACACACAAACACACACACACACCGCACACACACAACCACACACACACCTCACCATACTCTCGCACGTGTTCCACACGCATGCCGCTCACGGCCTCCGCCACGCGCGTGCCGCACCACGACAGATCTCGCTCGCTCCGTCACACGCACGGCGCAATTCATCAATTAACGCAACTTACTAATTAATTGATTGTACACCACGCAGAGACTTCACAGTAAATGGGGGTGTAGTGGGGGTGGCTGAGAAGGTTGATGGTGGTGGTGGTGAACCTTCGATTAGCACGGTTGGCTACGTACGGTGCGAAAGAAGTCCAACATACAGACACACACACCGGTCATGGGAGTGCGGGTATTGGTAAGTGATGTGTGGGGTGGGGGGAGAGATGGGGGAGGGGGTCGTGGTTGTCGTGGTTACACAATTATTATCTGAGGAGGAGGAGGAGGTGGAGAGGGAGGAAAAGGGAGGATTGAGAGACACATCCACCCTGACTCACCCTCATCACTCACTCACCCCTCACTCATCCTCACTCACCCTCACTCACCCTCATCACTCACTCACCCTCATCACTCACTCAACCTCACCCCTCACTCACCCTCACCCCTCACTCACCCTCATCCCTCACTCACTCTCACCCTTCACCCCTCACACCCTCACTCACCCTCACCCCTACTCACCCCTCACTCACCCTCACTCACCCTCATCACTCACTCACCCTCATCCCTCACTCACCCCTCACTCACCCTCATCCCTCACCCACCCTCACTCACCCTCATTCCTCACACACCCCCACTCACCCTCACTCACCCTCACTTCTCACTCACCCCTCACCCCTTACTCAAACTCACCCCTCACTCACCCTCATCCCTCACTCACCCTCACCCTCACTCACCTCACCCCTCACTCACCCTCATCCCACTCAACCCTCACTCACCCTCATCCCTCACTCACCTCATCCCCCACTCACCCTCACCCCTCACTCACCCTCACCCTCACTCACCCTCACTCACCCTCACTCACCCTCACCCCTCACTCACTCTCACTCACCCCTCACTCACCCTCATCCCTCACTCACCCTCACCCCCTTACCCGCACCCCCTCACTCACCCTCATCCCTCACTCACCCTCACTCACCTCACCCCTCACTCACCCTCACTCACCATCACCCCTCACTCACCCTCACTCACCCTTACCCCTCACTCACACTCACCCCTTACTCACCTCATCCCTCACTCACCCTCACCCCTCAGTCACCCCTCACTCACCCTCACCCCCCACTCAACCTCACCCCTCACTCACCCTCACCCCTCACTCACCCCTCACTCACCCTCACCCTCACCCTCACTCACCCCTCACTCACCTCACCCCTCACTCACCCTCCACCCCTCACTCACCCTCACCCTCACTCCCCTCACTCACCCTCACCCCCCACTCACCCACCCCTCACTCATCCTCATCCCTCACTCACATCACCCTCACTCACCCTCACTCACCCTCACTCACACCTCACCCCCCTCACTCACCCTCATCCCTCACTCACCCTCACTCACCCTCACCCCTCACTCACCCTCACCCCTCACTCACCCTCACCCTCACTCACCCCTCACTCACCCTCACCCCTCACTCACCCTCACCTCTCACTCACCCCTCACTCACCCTCACCCCTCACTCACCCCTCACTCACCCTCATCCCTAACTTAACCTCACCCCTCACCCACCCTCACTTCTCACTCACCCCTCACTCACCCTCACCCTCACTCACCCTTCACTCACCCTCATCCCTCACTCACCCTCACCCCTCACTCACCCTCACTAACCCATCACCCCCTCACTCACCCCTCACTCACCCTCAACCCTTCACCCACCCTCACCCCTCACTCACCCTCACTCACCCTCACCCCTCACTCACCCTCAGGGAACTCCGGCACCCCCCACCCCCACCCACCCACCCCTCCTCCACCTCGCTTCATTCAAATCGCACCTCGTGGTGCGAATTCACGAACCTCTGAACCCCCTCGTGCCCACCTGCTTCGTCAAGCCACGGTGGCTAGGATATGTTAACTACCTCGCCTGGTATACAGGAGGTCGTGGGTTCGATCTCGATCCCGGCCCTGACGACTGCTGCTGTATATTTGGAGTTTGCGGTGTCTCTCTCTCACTCCGTGGTGAGATGTTTACTACCTCGCCTGGTATACAGGAGGTCGTGGGTTCGATCTCTATCCCGACCGTGACGCCTGCTGCTGAATATTTGGAGTTTGTGGTGTTTTCTCTCTCTCTCTCCGTGGTGATCGCGTGGATTTTTCTCCCGGTCCCCCGGTTTTTTCCCTCAACATTTATAATCAACATCGCATTATTTGGCTGATACATTTCCACGCGATTGCATGCCACGTTGTTGAGGTATCATTTGTGGCCAGGCCGCCCTCTGAAAACAATCTAAACAGCTCAGTGGGGCATTTCCTTCGTAAATAAATAAAAACACAGTTCACAATATCAATAATTCGTTTTAATAATATTCTTTTAGGCCTTTTTCAATTCCTTTAATAATTAATTTTGTCGTTTTATTCGATCGGTTTATGTCTGCGTAGTGTGCTAATTCAGAGACACGAGTAGGAGGCACTCTCTCTCATTTATTCCGCCCTTCACTAGCCTTAGGGGGCAACTACACACCGGGTCAGGACATCCAACACGCTGCCTGATCCACAGCTAGAAGAAGCGAAGACCACGACGACTGCAGCCCCGACTGTGAGTCGGAGCTCGTCCTTTTATCCTCCCCAGCGTGGCCTCGACCACGCCCCCTTCAGGATTCCCCCAGAAGGCTCCGGGCTTTGCCCACGTGTCCCACCGGTAGACCGGGCTGCTACCCATAATCCCACTATCTCTCTGACCAGCCCCCCAGCGCTACGCGTTCCAGTCACTCATTCTATGTGGCTACATCTGTATTCATTTGTATTATAGTACATGCCTTGTTCTCTACAGCACCATGTGACCTCAGGGTGAAAGGCGCTTTAGACGTGTACTGTGTATGTGTGTTTGACTTCTTTTGCACCGTACGTAGCCAGCCGTGCTTAATCAGAGATTGCAGAATTATAACAACGTATACGTTTTAGTAAATTGTAATACATGATCAGGTTTAGCACAATTGTAATTCGCGTGACTACATTGAACTCCGCACCTGATAGGCTCACAGTGATCACGTCGTTTTAACTCTCAGACTCAAAACTGGAAGACTCCATTCACATTTCTGCCAAATCGCCTGATAAAGCGGGTTGTTGTTACGGTTGCTGTTGTTGTTGTAAGCACCAGCGACAGGGCAAACAGTCCTAGAATTAATAGGGTTTTTCGCCTTTTGGCGTCATCTGGTCGAACACCATATGAGACTAGGCTCCAAAGAAAGCTGTCTCTGGTGTGGACCAATCAGTTTCAAGGACAATGCATAAATTATCAGAGTATTGTTTTTTGTTTGCATTTGACTGCAAGTATTGTGGTTAATGTTAGCATGTCTCTGGTGTGGACCAATCAGTTCAAAGACAATGCATAAATTATCAGAGTATTGTTTTTGTTTGCATTTGACTGCAAGTATTGTGGTTAATGTAAGCATGTCTCTGGTGTGGACCAATCCGTTTCAAAGACAATGCATACATTATCAGAGTATTGTTTTTGTTTGCATTTGACTGCAAGTATTGTGGTTAATGTAAGCATGTCTCTGGTGTGGACCAATCAGTTTCAAAGACAATGCATAAATTATCAGAGTATTGTTTTTGTTTGCATTTGACTGCAAGTATTGTGGTTAATGTAAGCATGTCTCTGGTGTGGACCAATCAGTTTCAAGGACAATGCAAAAATTATCAGAGTATTGTTTTTTGTTTGCATTTTGACTGCAAGTATTGTGGTTAATGTAAGCATGTCTCTGGTGTGGACCAATCAGTTTCAAAGACAATGCATAAATTATCAGAGTATTGTTTTTGTTTGCATTTGACTGCAAGTATTGTGGTTAATGTAAGCATGATTCCTTGCAAAAGGTGTCAGTTTGTTGCCAGAAAAAAGGGGAAAACCCTATTAGTAGTCCTAGAATTGTTAAATGTTGTTGTTAATTTTACTCTCCAATACACTTCAACTGGTGCTGAAGCAATAAGTAATTGGCGCGTTTTGTGTTTGTGACACACACTTAGCAAAATAGAGGTTTTTTTTTGGGGGGGGGGGGGAGATCGCGTAAATATAAATGTGTCGTTAAACCCGCCACCACCCGACACGAGAGAGCGACAGAGAGAGCGAGAGAGAGAAGCTCACCGCGCATGACGCAGTCTGCGCGCACAGCCTGTGAACCTCCTCCGCTGCATCACGCCGGTGAAGGATTTAACACAACCCACGAACGCGAAACCGAATCATTCATCATCATCACAACAACAACAACAAACAACAACACAAATCTGCCTTAGTTCGACGTTTTAGGGCCAATGTCCTTTGTCAAGCCAATTGTACACTCGCAAACTCACGCGTGCGCGCACAGCAGCAGTAGCAGCTGTTTGTTGATGAAGCGGCGAGGACATCACCGCCACGGCCGGCCCTTGTGCCAGGCTAGGTGCACCTTGAGTCCGTCACGCGAAGTGTCGAAGGCTCGCTGCTGGCAGGAGGTCAGGAGGTCAGACCCATATGCCATGGGTCGACCGACTGAGATGGTTGGCAGACGCACCAGCTGTTCTCGCTGAGTTTAGCCGCCCGGCGCTTCCGCTCGTTGTTGTGAGCATCGCCCCTCCGCCCTTCGCTGTTGTTTGGAGGGCGACTGCCTCCAGCTGCCCAGTAGCAGCGTCCTTCACGAGCCTCCTCCTTCACAGAGGTCGATCTTGACACCGCTGGTGCCGGTCATCGACAAGTCCACTCAGCGCCACATCCTTTTTGAACTGCATCAGTCCATCTCTCCTGTAGACCGTGCAGCGCCCCTTTAGCCTCTATCCATTCAAACAGAAACTGACTCACACACTCGCTCGCTCGCTCACCCACTTATTCACTCGCTCACCCACGAAACCACTCACCTACTCACTTCACCCGCTTACTCACTCACCCAACCAACCACACACCCACCCACTAACCCACCATGCCGCAGGTAACAACGGTACACTCACTCACACAAACACTCACCTACTCACTCACCCACTCACTCACCCACCACACCCCAGGTAACAACGGCACACTCACTCACACAAACACTCACCTACTCACTCACTCACCCACTCACTCACCCACCACTCCGCAGGTAACAACGGCACACTCACCTACTAACTCACCCACTCACTCACTCACCCACTCATTCACCACGCAGCAGGTCACAGCGGCACACTCACTCACCTACTCACTCACCTACTCACTCACCTACTCACTCACCTACTCACTCACTCACCCACTCACTCACCCACCACTCCGCAGGTAACAACGACACACCACTCACACAAACACTCACCTACTCACTCACCCCACTCACACAAACACTCACCTACTCACTCACTCATCACTCCGTGGTTACAGCGGCACATTCACACACACAAACACTCACCTACTCACTCACCTACTCACTCACCACCCACTCACCCACCACTCAGCAGGTCACAGCACGTGTTCGTCCCTCCCACGTCTCTGTTTCCCAAAGGTCTCACCAACGTGACACCTCTTCAACATTTTTTTTTTAGGAATTCTTACATCTTCATTTTTCGTTTGTTGCTGACCGCTTGACTTTTTGGGCATTTGAACGACTGAGATCACCAATAACAACAGTCGTAAAAACAACAACAGTCGTAATAACAACAACAACAACAACAACGCCGGTCGTGATCATAATAATATCAGAAGCGCAGCTGGGACTCTGACACAAATATGTTCAAACTCGGTACCAGTTTCGACTCTCGTGGGCTTCATCGGCTATGACGCCGCCGTGGTTTCGCCGCATCATTGTCCGACGTTTCGGTCACAACCCCTTCCCCGCCGAGCTCGTCCGGCAACCGCCGCGTGAGCCGTAGTTGGTGGTTGCGTCACGCAGACATCGCAACTAACGCGACTCGAATCACAGCAAAGGATGCCGTAATCATCACAGTCATGATCATGGAGGTGATGATGGCGGGTGATGATGAGTAGCACAACGACGATGCTGACGATGGTGGCAAGAATCGCCGCCATGAAATGTGTACGTACGATGTCGAACTTCTTTCGCGCCGTACGTAGCTAGCCAAAATGTGCTAATCGGAGCCTCGGAATGAAAAAGCTGTCGCCACTGAAAAGTCGGCATGGCACCATCTGTGATAACTACTGATAAACAACATGACGTCATCAGCACTAACTAGTGATAAACGGCAGGGCGCTGCTATTGGCTCTGCAGATCAGGGCGCTCTCCCCGGTGCTGAAACAGTTAACGCTTTCCGCTGGGGCGAAGCGCTGCTGCTCCTGCTTGTCGCTCTCCGCCACGCAGCAGCAGCCGCTGCTACTGCTGCAGCTGCAGCAGCAGCAGCTGCAGCAGGGCAGGGCGCTCCTCCCGGCAGCAGCAGCACCGCCGCATTGCTGCCGGGCGCAGCTGCCGTCCGTTGCGCTTGAAGGCAGAGCACTGTCCGTGTTGCTGCCATCACCCAGTTCGCTCTGCGTCACCCCGCATCGCCTCCCCCTCGTCCTCCCCCTCATCCTCCTCATCGTCCTCCTCCTCTCGCTCCTCTCGCTCCTCGTCTGCCCGCTGTCCACCGAGGTACCGGCTCGCCGCGGTCGCTCACCGCCGCCTCCCGCGGCGAGGCCGCCGCCACCGCCACCGCCACCCGCCGCCGTCGGCCACGTGCATCCCGCAGAGCGCCCGCACAATCTCGCGGCGAATGCTGCGGTGCATGTAGCCGTAGATGTAGGGGTGGACGCAGCACTGCGAGAAGAACAGGAGCGCGGCGCACGCGCGCACCCAGCACGGAGCGCGCGTGGCCGCGGCGCCGAGCGCGCTGTAGGGCGCCGTGCAGAGCACGTTGGAGGCCAGGATGAGGAAGACGACGCGGGCAGCTTTCCAGTGTTGCCGATAACGACGGCGCTCTTTCGCCTGGCCCTGAACAGCTCCTCCTTCTCCTCCTCCTCCATCTCCACTACCTCCTCCTCCTCCTCCTCCTCCTCCTCCTCCTCCATCTCCACCACCTCCTCCTTCCCCTCCTCCTCCTACTCCTCCCCCTCCTCCTCCTCCTCCATCTCCACCACCTCCTCCTCCGCCCCCTCCTCCTCCTCCTCCTCCATCTCCACCACCTCCTCCTTCCCCTCCTCTTCCTCCTCCTCCTCCTTCCCCTCCTCCTCCTCCCTCCTCCATCTCCACCACCTCCTGCTTCCCCTTCTCCTACTCCGCCTGCCGCATCCACGCCGCCGCTCCACACCCGTCGCAGCGGACGCACCAGCAAGTTCTGCCTCCGTGCCGCGCGGAACACCATCACGTAGCAGCAGAGCATCACGCACACGGGCAGCCAGAATGTGGCCACGCTCACGTAGGCCGCGTACGAGGCGTGCGCGCTCCAGAGGGGGGCGCACAGACCCGTGGCCGGGTCGTGCCCGGCCGCCCCCCAGCCGAGCAAGGGGGGGCCGCCTTGCAAGGCTCCGATTGCCCAGGTGCAGGCGATGAGGTTGGCGGCACGGCGCGGCGTCATCTTGGTCGGGTAGGAGAGCGGGTGAATGATGGCGAGGTAGCGGTCGACGGAGACCACCGCGATCGTGTTGACGCCGGCGAATGCGAACAGGTGGCTCAACGCCACGGCCACGTGGCAGTAGGAGGCTGCGGGGCGCGACGCGCTGAGCAGCGGCGCGAGGGAGAGAGGCATTGCCACCGTCGTCTGCAGGAGATCGGCCACGATGAGGTTGAAGACGAACCGGTTGGCGATGTGGAAGAGGAGGCCCGGCCGCCGGTAGAAGACGCCGAGGAGGAGGAGGTTGGCGAACAGCGAGGTGCACATCGCGGCGACGAGCGACACGCCGAGTAGGAGGAGGTGGTGGAGGTGGGGGAGGTGTGGGGGCAGCAGCAGCAGCGGTTCTTCGACGAGTGGTACCTTCTCGCCGTCAACGCCGCTATCGTCGCCGGCTGCTGCTGCGGTTGTGTTGCTGTAGATGAGAAGAGTGAATGCCGCTGCTGATGATGATGGTGATGATGGTGGTGATGATGATGATGTTGTCGCGTCAGTGACCGCAATAGCAAAAGCGGCAATCATGACCACGCCAGGGTGGGGGGTGCGGGGTTCATTAATCGGGGGAGACGCGGGGTGGATGGTGCCTGTGCTGGTTCGCTCTCTCCCATCAACTACCAGCACCACCACAACCACCACCACCACCGCCCGTGGTGTCCACTCGTGCCACTGACGTCGTCACCACCACCGCCACTCGGAGCTCACGGCGGCGGCGGAGAGAAGATGCCGCGGCGGGGACGACACGAGGAGGAGGAGGTGGCGACGAGCGGAGAAACGCGGGGCATCACCATCACCACCATCATCACCACCGTCATCATCACCGTCATCACCATCACCATCGTCTCCGCCATCGTGGTCATCATCACCACCATCGCCACCGTCACCTTCATCCCTGACGGACGCTCGCTCCGTATCCCTCCGCCGAATGGAGCCAGTCTCAACTGACGTCACGAGGGGTGGCTCCCTGTGTGTGTGTGCGTGTGTGTGTGCGTGGGTGCGTGTGTGTGTGCGTGCGTGTGTGCGTGCGTGTGTGTGCGTGCGTGCGTGTGTTCGTGTGTGTACGTGTGCGTGTGTGTGCGTGTGTGCGTGCGTGTGTGTGTGCACCGGTGTGTATACGTGTGTGTGTACACGTGTGTGTACGCGTGTATGTGTGTGTATACACGTGTGTACACGTGTGTTCGGGGAGCGGTAGTGTAGCAGTGAGCGCGCTGCGCTATGAACCTGGCGACCCAGGTTAGATTCCCGCTCACGGCCAACACCAGCGACGATTATCTGAACCGGTCCCGGGCCTCCCCTAGGTCGACTCAGCCTCAAATGAGTACCTGGTGCGATGTGTAAACATCGTCACTCGGGAGACAAAGGCGGCCGGGCGTGGTGCTGGCCACCCACCCCCTCGTGTGCCGTGCCGGCCTTTATAGGTGCTCGCTAACAGCACTTGCCCCTACAGTCTGTTAAGGCTATACGGGGGATCTTTGTCTTGTACGAGTGTGTGTACACGTGTGTGTGTGTACACGTGTGTGTGTGTACACGTGTGTGTGTGTGTACACGTGTGTGTGTGTGTGTACACGTGTGTGTGTGTACACGTGTGTGTGTGTACACGTGTGTGTGTGTACACGTGTGTGTGTGTGTACACGTGTGTGTGTGTACACGTGTGTGTGTGTGTGTACACGTGTGTGTGTGTACACGTGTGTGTGTGTACACGTGTGTGTGTACACGTTGTGTGTACACGTGTGTGTGTGTGTACACGTGTGTGTGTGTGTACACGTGTGTGTGTGTGTACACGTGTGTGTGTGTACACGTGTGTGTGTGGTACACGTGTGTGTGTACACGTGTGTGTTAACGTGTGTGTGTGTACACGTGTGTGTGTGTACACGTGTGTGTGTACACGTGTGTGTGTGTGTGTACACGTGTGTGTACGTGCGCCGCGCATCGAACCCGGCAACCCGAGTTCTATTCCCTCTCACGGCCACCTTCAACACCGGTGACGATCATCTGAACCGGGTCCTGGGCCCTCCCCTAGGTCGACTCAGCCTGAAATAAGAACCTGGTGCGGTGTGTAGTAAACATCGCCGCGAGAGAGACAAAGGCGGCCGGTTGTGGTGCTTGCCTTCATGCCATAAGAAAGAAGAAGTGGCGTTGTTGTGGTGGTGGTGGTTGTTGTTGTGGTTGGCTGTGAGACTAACCACTACACTACCGCTACCCACTCACTGTCACTCACACTCACTCTCTCATACTCACTCACTCACACTCACTCACAGTCACTCTCTCGCTCACACTCAATTAGACTCTCATGCACACTCAATTAGTGGCCGTCCATAAATGACGTCACGCACCTGGGAGGGGGGGGGGGTCAGACATTAGTGAAGATGTGTGACGAGGGTGGGGGGTGAGAAATGTGACATCACGTAAAAGTGCAATTTTAAATAAATATAGACAACACGTTCTACTTAATTAAATAGACTTTTTAATCAATGTGACGTAATTTATGGACGGCCCCTTAGACTCTCACACTCTCACTCACTCTCTCATTAACACTCAATTAGACCGTCACTCACACTCTCACTCACACTCTCATTAACACTCAATTAGACTCTCTCGCTCACTCACTTAAACTCTCACTCACACCCTCACTCACACTCTCACTCACACTCTCACTCAGACTCTTATTAACACTCAATTAGACTCTCACTCACACTCTCACTCACACTCTCGCTCACACTCAATTAGACCCTCACTCACACTCTCACTCACTATCTCATCCACACTCAATTAGACCCTCGCTCTCTCTCACTCACTCAACTAGACTCACACTCACTCACACTCTCACTCACTCACTCACTGGGTTCATAGCGCAGTACGCTCACCACTGCGCCACCGCTCGCTGGCGTGGCTATCACCCTGGGTGTGAGATCGGCATCACGGCTGGTGATGCTGGTGGGCGTGGGGGGGTGCCCAGGACCAGCCGCTCGTGCTGGTGTTGAGCGCCCCCTTGCGTAGGGCGACCGCACCTCCAGTTAGTGGCACATTCCAGTGGTGCTCAGTCTCGAAGGTCTGATATCAGGGGTCCCCAACCTCTGGGCCGTGGACCGGTACCGGTCCCGTGGCCTGTTAGGAACCGGACCGCTCAGCAGCAGGAGGTGAGGGCGGTGAGTCCGTGTGTGTACACACTCTACACACCGCGTAGTGGTGAGCGGTGAGTCCGTGTGTGTACACACTCTACACACCGCGTAGTGGTGAGCGGTGAGTCCGTGTGTGTACACACTCTACACACCGCGTAGTGGTGAGCGGTGAGTCCGTGTGTGTACACACTCTACACACCGCATAGTGGTGAGCGGTGAGTCCGTGTGTGTACACACTCTACACACCGCATAGTGGTGAGCGGTGAGTCCGTGTGTGTACACACTCTACACACCGCATAGTGGTGAGCGGTGAGTCCGTGTGTGTACACACTCTACACACCGCGTAGTGGTGAGCGGTGAGTCCGTGTGTGTACACACTCTACACACCGCGTAGTGGTGAGCGGTGAGGTCCGTGTGTGTACACACTCTACACACCGCGTAGTGGTGAGTGGTGAGTCCGTGTGTGTACACACTCTAACACACCGCGTAGTGGTGAGGCGGTGAGTCCGTGTGTGTACACACTCTACACACCGCATAGTGGTGAGCGGTGAGTCCGTGTGTGTACACACTCTACACACCGCGTAGTGGTGAGCGGTGAGTCCGTGTGTGTACACACTCTACACACCGCATAGTGGTGAGCGGTGAGTCCGTGTGTGTACACACTCTACACACCGCGTAGTGGTGAGCGGTGAGTCCGTGTGTGTACACACTCTACACACCGCATAGTGGTGAGCGGTGAGTCCGTGTGTGTACACACTCTACACACCGCATAGTGGTGAGCGGTGAGTCCGTGTGTGTACACACTCTACACACCGCATAGTGGTGAGCGGTGAGTCCGTGTGTGTACACACTCTACACACCGCGTAGTGGTGAGCGGTGAGTCCGTGTGTGTACACACTCTACACACCGCATAGTGGTGAGCGGTGAGTCCGTGTGTGTACACACTCTAACACACCGCGTAGTGGTGAGCGGTGAGTCCGTGTGTGTACACACTCTACACACCGCATAGTGGTGAGCGGTGAGTCCGTGTGTGTACACACTCTACACACCGCATAGTGGTGAGCGGTGAGTCCGTGTGTGTACACACTCTACACACCGCATAGTGGTGAGGCGGTGAGTCCGTGTGTGTACACACTCTAACACACCGCGTAGTGGTGAGCGGTGAGTCCGTGTGTGTACACACTCTACACACCGCATAGTGGTGAGCGGTGAGTCCGTGTGTGTACACACTCTACACACCGCGTAGTGGTGAGCGGTGAGTCCGTGTGTGTACACACTCTACACACCGCATAGTGGTGAGCGGTGAGTCCGTGTGTGTACACACTCTACACACCGCGTAGTGGTGAGCGGTGAGTCCGTGTGTGTACACACTCTACACACCACATAGTGGTGAGCGGTGAGTCCGTGTGTGTACACACTCTACACACCGCGTAGTGGTGAGCGGTGAGTCCGTGTGTGTACACACTCTACACACCGCATAGTGGTGAGCGGTGAGTCCGTGTGTGTACACACTCTACACACCGCGTAGTGGTGAGCGGTGAGTCCGTGTGTGTACACACTCTACACACCGGCGTAGTGGTGAGCGGTGAGTCCGTGTGTGTACACACTCTACACACCGCATAGTGGTGAGCGGTGAGTCCGTGTGTGTACACACTCTACACACCGCGTAGTGGTGAGCGGTGAGTCCGTGTGTGTACACACTCTACACACCGCGTAGTGGTGAGCGGTGAGTCCGTGTGTGTACACACTCTACACACCGCATAGTGGTGAGCGGTGAGTCCGTGTGTGTACACACTCTACACACCGCGTAGTGGTGAGCGGTGAGTCCGTGTGTGTACACACTCTACACACCGCGTAGTGGTGAGCGGTGAGTCCGTGTGTGTACACACTCTACACACCGCATAGTGGTGAGCGGTGAGTCCGTGTGTGTACACACTCTACACACCGCGTAGTGGTGAGCGGTGAGTCCGTGTGTGTACACACTCTACACACCGCATAGTGGTGAGCGGTGAGTTCGTGTGTGTACACACTCTACACACCGCGTAGTGGTGAGCGGTGAGTCCGTGTGTGTACACACTCTACACACCGCGTAGTGGTGAGCGGTGAGTCCGTGTGTGTACACACTCTACACACCGCATAGTGGTGAGCGGTGAGTCCGTGTGTGTACACACTCTACACACCGCGTAGTGGTGAGCGGTGAGTCCGTGTGTGTACACACTCTACACACCGCGTAGTGGTGAGCGGTGAGTCCGTGTGTGTACACACTCTACACACCGCGTAGTGGCGAGCGGTGAGTCCGTGTGTGTACACACTCTACACACCGCATAGTGGTGAGTGGTGAGTCCGCGCGTGGCCAGCCCCCATTGTTTTATTATTGACCAATTCCGTCCGCGCCTCTGTCCTGCACCTTGTCTCAGTCACAGTGTTGGTGAGCCCACAGGCTCTATCCCCTAGTAGCCAACATGAGTACAACAACAAACGTCGCTGGAGAGTTTCTTTGAAAGGGGAGTAAGACCCAATGATGAACCCCCCGCCTCCCGGTCCGTGAAAAAACTTGTCTTCCACAAAACCGGTCCCTGGTGCTAAAAAGAGAGCTGACTGATGTACTAACTCTAGTGATGTTCTAGAATGGCTAGAGAGCTGAGTTACTGATGTACAACTCTAGTGATGTTCTAGAAGGGCTTAGAGAGCTGAGTGACTGATGTACACCTCTTAGTGATGCTCTAGAAGGGCTAGAGAGCTGAGTGATTGATGTACAACTCTCGTGATGCTCTAGAAGGGCTAGAGAGCTGAGTGATTGATGTACAACTCTAGTGATGCTCTAGAAGGGCTAGAGAGCTGAGTGATTGATGTACAACTCTCGTGATGCTCTAGAAGTGCTAGAGAGCTGAGTGACTGATGTACAACTCTAGTGATGTTCTAGGAGGGATAGAGAGCTGAGTGACTGATGTACAATTCGAGTGATGCTCTAGAAGGGATAGAGAGCTGAGTGACTGATGTACAACTCTAGTGATGTTCTAGAAGGGATAGAGAGCTGAGTGACTGATGCACATCTCTAGTGATGTTCTAGAAGGGCTAGAGAGCTGAGTAACTGATGTACAACTTTAGTGATGTTCTAGAAGGGATAGAGAGCTGAGTGACTGATGTACAACTCTAGTGCTGTTCTAGAAGGGCTACAGAGCTGAGTGACTGACGTACAACTTTAGTGATGATGTAGAAGGGCTAGAGAGCTGAGTGACTGATGTACAACTCTAGTGATGCTCTAGAAGGGCTAGAGACCTGAGTAACTGATGTACAACTTTAGTGATGTTCTAGAAGGGATAGAGAGCTGAGTGACTGATGTACAACTCTAGTGATGCTCTAGAAGGGCTAGAGAGCTGAGTTACTGATGTACAACTCTAGTGATGCTCTAGAAGGGATAGAGAGTTGAGTGACTGATGTACATCTCTAGTGATGTTCTAGAAGGGCTAGAGAGCTGAGTGACTGATGTTCAACTCTAGTGATGCTCTAGAAGGGCTAGAGAGCTGAGTTACTGATGTACAACTCTAGTGATGTTCTAGAAGGGCTTAGAGAGCTGAGTGACTGATGTACACCTCTTAGTGATGCTCTAGAAGGGCTAGAGAGCTGAGTGATTGATGTACAACTCTCGTGATGCTCTAGAAGGGCTTAGGGAGCTGAGTGACTGATGTACACCTCTAGTGATGCTCTAGAAGGGCTAGAGAGCTGAGTGATTGATGTACAACTCTCGTGATGCTCTAGAAGTGCTAGAGAGCTGAGTGACTGATGTACAACTCTAGTGATGTTCTAGGAGGGATAGAGAGCTGAGTGACTGATGTACAACTCGAGTGATGCTCTAGAAGGGATAGAGAGCTGAGTGACTGATGTACAACTCTAGTGATGTTCTAGAAGGGATAGAGAGCTGAGTGACTGATGCACATCTCTAGTGATGTTCTAGAAGGGCTAGAGAGCTGAGTAACTGATGTACAACTTTAGTGATGTTCTAGAAGGGATAGAGAGCTGAGTGACTGATGTACAACTCTAGTGCTGTTCTAGAAGGGCTAGAGAGCTGAGTGACTGACGTACAACTTTAGTGATGATGTAGAAGGGCTAGAGAGCTGAGTGACTGATATACAACTCTAGTGATGCTCTAGAAGGGCTAGAGACCTGAGTAACTGATGTACAACTTTAGTGATGTTCTAGAAGGGATAGAGAGCTGAGTGACTGATGTACAACTCTAGTGATGCTCTAGAAGGGCTAGAGAGCTGAGTTACTGATGTACAACTCTAGTGATGCTCTAGAAGGGATAGAGAGTTGAGTGACTGATGTACATCTCTAGTGATGTTCTAGAAGGGCTAGAGAGCTGAGTGACTGATGTACAACTCTAGTGATGCTCTAGAAGGGCTAGAGAGCTGAGTGACTGATGCACAACTCTAGTGATGTTCTAGAAGGGATAGAGAGCCGAGTGACTGATGTACAACTCTAGTAATGTTCGAGAAGGGCTAGAGAGCTGAGTGACTGATGTACAACTCTAGTGATGCTCTAGAAGGGCTAGAGAGCTGAGTGACTGATGTACAACTCTAGTGATGTTCTAGTAGGGATAGAGAGCTGAGTGACTGATGTACAACTCTAGTGATGATGTAGAAGGGATAGAGAGCTGAGTGACTGATGTACAACTCTAGTGATGATGTAGAAGAGATAGAGAGCTGAGTGACTGATGTACAACTCTAGTGATGATGTAGAAGGGCTAGAGAGCAGAGTGACTGATGTACAACTCTAGTGATGTTCTAGAAGGGATAGAGATCTGAGTGACTGATGTACAACTCTAGTGATGTTCTAGAAGGGATAGAGAGCTGAGTGACTGATGTACAACTCTAGTGATGTTCTCGAAGGGTTAGAGAGCTGAGTGACTGATGTACAACTCTAGTGATGCTCTAGAAGGGATAGAGAGCTGAGTGACTGATGTACAACTCTAGTGATGTTCTAGAAGGGCTAGAGAGCTGAGTGACTGATGTACAACTCTAGTGATGCTCTAGAAGGGCTAGAGAGCTGAGTGACTGATGTACAACTCTAGTGATGCTCTAGATGGGATAGAGAGCTGAGTGACTGATGCACAACTCTAGTGATGTTCTAGAAGGGATAGAGAGCTGAGTGACTGATGTACAACTCTAGTAATGTTCGAGAAGGGCTAGAGAGCTGAGTGACTGATGTACAACTCTAGTGATGCTCTAGAAGGGCTAGAGAGCTGAGTGACTGATGTACAACTCTAGTGATGTTTTAGAAGGGATAGAGAGCTGAGTGACTGATGTACAACTCTAGTGATGATGTAGAAGGGATAGAGAGCTGAGTGACTGATGTACAACTCTAGTGATGATGTAGAAGGGATAGAGAGCTGAGTGACTGATGTACAACTCTAGTGATGCTCTAGAAGGGCTAGAGAGCTGAGCGACTGATGTACAACTCTAGTGATGATGTAGAAGGGATAGAGAGCTGAGTGACTGATGTACAACTCTAGAGATGTTCTAGAAGGGCAAAAGGTTGCCGACCTCTGCTCATGGTAAAGTAGACTTTAATGGTAAACTAAACTCCCATGGTGAACTGGATTCCCATGGAAAACTGGGCTCCTTCCATGGTGAACTGAACTCCTGTGGTGAATTGGACTTCTTCCATGGTCAACTGGACTCCCATGGTAAACTGCACTCACATGATGAACTGGACTTCCATTGTAAACTGGACTACAATGGTAAACTGGACTTACATAGTAATCTGGACTTCTCACATGGTAAACTGGACTCCCATGGTAAACTGGACTCCAATAGTAATCTGGACTTCTCACATGGTCAACTGGACTCCCATGGTAAACTGTATTCCCATGGTAAACTGGACTCCAATAGTAATCTGGACTTCTCACATGGTAAACTGGACTCCCATGGTAAACTGGACTTCAATAGTCATCTGGACTTTTCACATGGTCAACTGGACTCCCCGTGGTAAACTGGACTCCCATGGTAAACTGAACTCCCATGGTAAACTGGACTTCTCCCATGGTGAACTGGACTACCATAAACCCAGGTCATGCCTGTGACTGAGACTCCTCTCTGTATCTCTGTCTCTCTCTCTGTCTCTCTCGTATATGGGGTGGCGCCTTACCTGGCTAACAAGCGCCATGACCTCTCCAACTTCGCCTGTGCTCAGGCGAAGATGGCGGTGTACAGAACGAGGAAAAAGATGCTGGAAGGTGACACTGACGGCTGCTCTGTGATTCCAGTGTTCAGGGGCCTGCTCAAGGCGCGGCTCCGGCTGGAGCACGCCATGTACCACACACATGTCGGTGATGTGCACGTCTTCTTCGAACGCTGGGGAGCCGGACAAGCCCCTCTCTGTACCAGCGTGCACGGCACCCTCATGGTGTTCACCTTCTGAAGCGCTCGCTCGTCACCGTGGCGTGCGCGATGACCACCACCACAACCACCACCACCACAACCACGTGACTTTTCTTTCGTGTTGTGCGCGCTGCTTTTAGCGCCACAGCGCGTGGATTTGCAGCGTTTATTTGTATTTGTGTTGCTGGTGACTTTGTGTATTTCATATCGGAATCGCCTCCAGTGCTGCTGCTGCTGGCGGCAATAAAAGTTGTTTAAAAGTCAAAAGTCTCTGTCTCTCCTGGCCTTTCTCTTGTCCCCACCCCTCGTCACGGAACCATCGCCCAGTCCACCAGATGGCGCTGGGTGTCCGTCCGTCAACTCTGAACGCAACAGCCACCATTCGCTTGTCGACTCCGCGTCTCTCTGTGGGTCTCTCTGTGTGTCTCTCGTTTTGTGTCTCTCGTTCTGTGTGTCTCTCTGTGTGCCTCTCTCTCTCTGTCTCTCTCTGTCTATCTCTGTCTCTTTCTGTGTCTCTGTCCGTGTGAGTCACTCTCTGTGTGTCACTCTCTGTGTCTATGTGTCTCTGTGTGTGTGGCTCTGTGTGTGACTCTGTGTGTGTCTCTCCCTCTGTGTCTCTCTCTGTATGTGTGTGTGTCTCTCTCTGTCTGTGTGTGTGTCTCTCTCTGTCTGTGTGTGTGTCTCTCTCTGTCTGTGTGTGTGTCTCTCGCTGTGTATGTGTGTCTATCTCTGTCTCTCTCTCTGTCTGTGTGTGTCACTCTCTGTGTGTCTCTCTGGCTCTCTCTGTCTGTGTCATTCTCTATGTGCCATTCTCTGTGTCTCTCTATCTGTATGTGTCTCTCTGAGTCTTTGTGTTATGTGTGTGTGTGTCACTCTCTGTGTCTATGTCTATCTATTTCTGTCTATGTGCCTGCGTTATCTGTCCCTGTCTCTGTGTGCGTGTCTCTCTCAGCCTCAAAGGACTTACCTGGTGCGGTGTGTAGTAAACATCGCCACTGGGGAGACAAAGGCGGCCGGGCGTGGTTCTGGCCACCCACCCCCTCGTGTGCCGTGCCGGCCTTCATAGGTGCGACTCGCTCACAACACTTGCCCTAACAGTCTGTTAAGGCTATACGGGGGAGCTTTGTCTCGTGTCACTCTGTGGCTCTCTTGTCTGCCACTGTGTGTGTCTCTGTGTGTGTCTGTGTGTGTGTCTAACTATATGTCTAAGTGTGCGTGTGTCTCTCTCTGTGTCTATCTCAGGGAACAAGCTACGGTCAGCGCTCTGCCCTACGACCCCGGCAAACCCGAGTTCGATTCCCACTCACAGCCAACACCCTAGGTCGGCTCAGCCTCAAATGAGTACCTGGTGCGGCATGTAAACATCGCCACTGGGGAGACAAAGGCGGTCGGGCGTGGTTTTGGCCACCCACCGCCTCGTGTGCCGTGCCGATCTTCATAGGTGCTCGCTAACAGCTCGAACAGTCTGTTAATGCGTTACAGGGGATCATTGTTGATGGCAGTGGTGGTATTGGTAGTGGTGGTAGTGGTGGTATTTATTAGTGGTGGTGATAGTAGTGGTGGTGCGGCACGGGCTAGAGAAGAGATGAAGTGATGTGGTATAGGAGGACGTGGAGCTGAGTGGACTTGCCGATGACTGGTACCAGCGGTGTCAAGATCGGCCTCTGTGGAGGAGGCTCGTGAAGGACGCTACTGGGCAGTTGGAGGCAGTCGCCCTCCAACAACAACGGAGGGCGGAGGAACGACGCTCACAACAACGAGCGGAGCGCCGGGTGGCTAAAGCACAGCAAGTTGGCACAGTAGGGGGCACAGGTGGTGCATCAGCCAGTCATCTCATTCAGTCGACCTGTGGCACCTGCAGGGTCTGCCCCGTGACCTCCTGCCAGCGGGCATTCGACACTTCACGTGGCCTCAACGTGCACCTAGCCTGGCACAGGCGTCGTGGTGACGTCACCGCCACTTAGTGGCGAATAACGGTTGTCGTTGCTGGTAGTGGTGGTGGTTGTGGTGGTAGTGGTGGTAATGGTAGTGGTGGTGGTAATGGTAGTGGTGGCAGTGGTAGTGGTAATGATGGTGGTGGTGGTAATGGTGGTGGTGGTACTAGTGGTGGTGCTGGTAATGGTACTAGTGGTGGTTGTGGTGGTGGTGGTAGTGGTAGTAGTGGTACTAGTAATGGTGGTAATGATAGTGGTGGTGGTAGTGGTGGTGGTGGTACAAGCGTGGGAACTCGAGTGCAGCGATGAAACTCGGAGCCAAAGTCAGCATTGCGTCTCAAGAAACATGGGACAGGGGAAAGCAAACTTCTCCTCCCTCCCCCATCCCTCCCCTCCCTCAATCCCTCCCCTCCCCCCTCCCTCCCCCATCCCTCCCTCCCCTCCCTCACTCCCCCCCCCTCACTCCCTCCCCTTCCCCACCTCCTCCCCCATCCCTCCCTCCCCTCCCTCACTTCCCCCCCTCCCTCCCCTCCCTCACTCCCCCTCACTCCCTCCCCCCATCCCTCCCCTCTCTCCCTCCCCCCTCCCTCCCCTCGCTCCCTCCCCTCCCTCCCTCCCTCCCATCCCTCCCCCCCTCCTCCCTCATCCCCCCCCTCCCTCCCTCCCCCTCCCTCACTCCCTCCCTCCTCCACTCACTCCCCCCCCTCCCTCACCTCCTCACCTCCCCCCCTCCTCCCTCCCCTCCCTCCTCCCCCTCCTCCCCCTCCCCTCCCTCACTCCCCCCGTGTTTATGCTGCGCCGGATGAAGCGGCATGTTTCTCGACTTCCAAGAGAGCGGCAACGCGGCGGCGACTTCACTCGCTCGCAGCGCCGCGCCGCCGCGCTGCGGCGTTTCCTCCTCCACGGTGTCCCGGAGGGGGGCCTCTTGTTGTTGTGTGGCGAGTTTGAGGTTTTTTAAAAGTTAATAAATAAACAAACTCAACACCTCCCCCCCCCCCCCCAAAAAAAAAAAACACTTTCGCGTTGGGTCCGCGAGCGCTGCCACGGAGTTCTCCCTCTGCCGCTCCCTCCTACTCCTCGTTTCTCTCCTCCTCCTCCTCTCTCTTACTTCTCCTCGTCTCTACCTCCTCCCCCTCCTCCCCCTCTCTTCTCCCTCCCCCTCCCTCCCATCCCTCCTCTTCCTCCTCCCTCCTCTCCTCCTCCCCCTCCTCTCCCCGCACAGATTGCGAGGCTGCTCCGTGACTCCCATTTAAGTGACGGATGCTCGCCGCCTCGCTCCCATCTTTAATTGGCTCAACACCACAAACTCCCCCACCCCCCACAACCCCCACCCCCCCCCACAAACTCCCACCCCCACACCCCCTCCCCCCACAACTCCCACCCCCCCACAACTCCCACCCCCCCCCCAACTCCCCCCACAACCCCCACCCCCCCCACAACCCCCCCCCACAACTCCCACCCCCCCCCCAACTCCCCCCACAACCCCCACCCCCCCCACAACCCCCCCCACAACCCCCCCCCCCCACAACTCCCACCCCACCACCACCACAACCACCAACTCCCCTCACCTCGTCACAGCCACTCACAACCCCACCAGCCCCTCCCCTCCCCCCCTTACTGAAGACGTTTCGGCTCGCTGCGTCACCAGAGTTGTGCGTAGCTCGAGGCGAGGGAGGTATCCTCGACGTGGTGTGCCGGGCGCGGATTCGCCGCCACCGTTCACCACCCCTCTGACCACGCGGCACGGGTGCAGGGCGGGGGAGCGGTGGCGCAGCGGTTAGCGCGAGCGCACAGCACGTGAACGGCGCCGCGGTCACAGACTTACGCCGGTCGACGAGCGTCCGGACAGCTTCTGTTCACGTGCCATAAGTCGACTCTGTCTCTCTGTCTCTCTCTCTCTGTCTGTCTGTCTGCATGTGTCTCTCTCTGTCTCTCTGTTCTCTCTCTCTCTCTGTCTGCATGTGTCTCTCTCTGTCTCTGTCTCTCTGTCTGCCTCTCTGTCTCTGTCTCTGGCCTCTGTCTGTCTGTATGTGTCTCTCTGTCTCTCTCTGTCTGTCTGTCTGTATGTCTCTCTGTCTCTCTATCTCTCTCTGTCTGTCTGTCTCTCTCTATCTGCATGTGTCTCTCTCTGCCTGTCTCTTGTTTGTATGTCTCTCTCTCTCTCTCTGTATAAGTGTCTCTCTGTCTGTGTCTGTCTGTCTGTATGTGTCTCTCTGTCTCTCTCTGTCTGTATGTATGTCTCTCTGTCTGTGTCTGTCTGTCTGTCTGTATGTGTCTCTCTGTCTCTCTCTGTCTGTATGTGTGTCTCTCTCTGTCTGTCTCTCTCTGTCTGTATGTGTGTCTCTCTCTCTGTCTGTATGTGTCGCTGTCTCTCTGTCTCTCTCTGTCTCTCTGAGTGTTTGTGTGCATGTGTGTGCGTGTCGCTGCCTGTGTTTATGTTGTCCATCTATTTCTCTCCCTGCGCCTGCGTTGTCTGTCCGTGCGCGCGTCTTTGTCTCTCCCGCCCTCGAGCGGAGTTACCCGCTGCGGTTTGTAGTAAACATCGCCGCTGGGGAGACAAAGGCGGCCGGGAGTGGTGTTGCCTCCCCCCCCTCCCGTGTCCCGTGCCGGCCTTCATAGTCCCCACTCGCTACCAGCACTTTGTCTTTGAGGTGGGGGGGGGGGGTGATGGGGGAAGGGGGTAGAATGGGTTCTAGATTTGAAGCTTTCGTGACTGCAAGGATTCATATTCTTAGGTTTTTTCGGTAAAGTCACGTAGGTAAAAATTAAATATATTTCATTTTATTTTACGTTTATTAATTTCATTTTTCTTTTTTTACCTACGCGACTTTACCGAAAAAAAACCTACGAATAGGGTAGAATGGGATTCAGAGAGAGAGGGGGGGGCGGGTGCGGGGTGGTATGGGGGCATTGAGGGGAGGGGCCGTGCGGTGTTTACTTGTTAAACGGAGAATCGCTGACACAATGTTGCGGCAACTGCTGCGAGTTTACGGGCTTCTCGTCGCTGCACTCACCCCTCGGGGCGTTTCACCACCAAGCAGGGAGCCTACACCAGGGCACACGCCACTTTGCGAAGCAGCAAGTGGCGTGATGGGCTCAGCCGTAATGATCCATCCACTGCTGGATGAACGCCCGTCGCTGACTTCCCCAGCACCGCAAACGTCCCACGAAGCAACCACAATCGCCCCCACCCCCTCCTCCCCCCCCCACCAACCCCCCCCCCCGCCCACTAGCCCCCACATTGAGTTGGATCTCCACCACCATCGGCATCACCACCACAGCCGTCGACTCCGCCGCCCCTTTGACGGGGATCGAGTGTTGCGCCCTCTCGCACGCGTTGGGTTTTAATTACTCCGGGTGCTCCGGTGTGTCCCCCACACACATATATGAAGATAAAGATCACCCGTGTAGCCTTAACAGACTGTAGGGGCAAGTGCTGTTAGCGAGCACCTATAAAGGCCGGCACGGAACACGAGGGGGTGGGTGGCCAAAACCACGCCCGGCCGCCTTTGTCTCCCCAGTGATAAAGTTTACACAACGCACCAGGTACTCATTTGAGGCTGAGTCGACCTACGGGAGGCCTAGGACCGGTTCAGATAATCGTCACCGGTGTTGGCCGTGAGCGGAATCGAACTCGGGTCGCCAGGTTCGTAGCACAGAGCGCTAACCGCTGCACCACCGCTCCCCACGTATATAAACACACAGACACACACACGCGTGCACGCTCATCCAATTTGTAGTGTCAATGATTCGGAGACGAGGTCTGTAGGAGGCACCTCCTTCATTGAAAACATTCACGGTCTCGTCTACACACTCACTCCACAGCAGCCCAGCCTGTACGCGACACGAGCCGTCCAACACCGACGGCGCTGACCGAGACGGCCAACAACTCTCCCCCGTAGCGCAGCGTCTAGCGGACACGTTCAGCGACAACAGCGATGACGTGACGACAGAGATGAGGACAGCCTCGAGCCTCCCCCTGCCGCTCTCCGCTCCTTTTATGCTCCCAGCGCCGCCTTGCTCCGCCCTGGCCACGCCTCCTTCTCGAACCCTCCAGCAAGTTCCAGGGGGTCTCCAACGGGGCCCTCCGTGACCCTTGACCCGTTCCTCCGCCCTGCCAACACGCCCCCACCGGCGTGCGTGCTGTCTGTCAGAGGTCGCAAACGGGTTTTGATTCCTTACCCGTACCCGTACCCGGCCACACCAGGGTCCGAAAAACGAGTACCCGTACCCGTACCCTACCCGATACCCGGCTACCCGTACCCGGCCGGGTATTGTGTAGGGTACGGGTATCGGGTACCCGGTTGCGACCTCTGGGATGAAGCCATTTGCAGGCGGGTGGGT